>NC_051154.1:251469295-251569294 GCF_013339745.2 Dermacentor silvarum
CTCTTCTCGAACTATCCGTCAGCTCGGTCCGGGAGCTGACGCGTGCAGATGATAGGGCGAAACGAGTTTCCGGCTAACACCGGACGCGAGTACGAAAGGAGCGGTCGGGCGGGTCCGCATGACACTAGTTTCCCGCGCCCACGCCACGGAAGCGGGCCGGTCTCATTGGTCTCCTTCATCCGCGGCACACGGCAAACCGCAAAAAATCGGTCCAGGAGCGATCCCTTCCGCGGCAAGAAAAACCTGTTTCGCGGCTGCTTTCGCGGCGCCCCGCGCGCGTTTTGCCGCTAGTGTGTACGTGCCAGAAGTGTTTCAAAGCAGTCATTGTTCCCAAACCCTAGATTTTAAAGCGGTTGCGTTATTTAGCTACATCACGCACTTCGGGTGAACTTCGTCCGATCTCGCACACAAAAATTACAAACTTTGACACAGCACATCTTACGATGATTGTCAACGATAATGCGTATAGCATTGTTTCAATATAGCGACAAAACGTATTACCGCCGTCGAAATCAGTTATGCATAAAGCATGCGCTGCAGCGGGACTCCTCTTTCGCGCTTCCCCGAGGAGACGGCGACCTTTAGCGGCGCCGCCACAAGGACTGCGAGTGACTTGCAAAATACATGGCGCGCCGGTGAGTGCGAAAGCTTAGAAACGCGTCATGCGGCAACCAGGCTCTTCTCTCGCACTCCTTTCTGGACACGCTGCGCCATCTATTGGCACTGCCGAGAAGTCCGCCCGTGGCCTCCGAGACGAGAATCGTGGGGCGCCGGTGCGTGGCAGCACTGAGAATTGTTCCCTCTTTTGTCGGACGCCCAGTGGCATATAGCCGGAGCCCTAAGTTTGCCAGAGGCTCACTGAAGAGTGGCACGTACCCAATGCATTCGTGGCGCAGCTCGCTAAATCGTTGGCGTAAAATACGCTGATCGAAAAGCGGCACATGCAGAGTGAATTTGTGGCGCAGCCTATAAAAGCGCCGGCTAGCTGCCCTTGAGGAACCCGCGTGACGTGGGTTCGATTCCTCGCAGCATCGGAGAAATTTAAAGCCTCATTTTTCTCACTGTGGAGCGGCACATTCCCTATATGGCACATACCTAGTTACCCAAGCTGGCGTAAAGGACGTTCGTGGAAGAGCGGCATACACCTACTGGCACATACCGAGTGGCCCAAGTTGGCATCAGAGAGTCCATTGAGAACCAGCAAAGACCGAGTGGTACAAGTGCTTTAAGTCGGTGGCAGAAAGTTTCATTGAAGAGCGGTACATACTCAGTGCCGCATCTATAGTGACCCATGTAGGCGTGAAAGTGGTTCGATCAAGAATGGCACCTGTGTACACATTGCCAAATACACAGTGACCCAAGCGTGTGCGATGGTTGGTTTTGAACCATATTCCCTCAGCACAGCAGCCCGATGCGCTATACCCATTCGACCATGTAGTACCCATTATCCAGGTATGCGGGAAAACAATTAGAGACAGAGATAATAACATAAACAGTTAGGTCCAGGAAAGTACGTGAAGTACTCTAAGAATGCTAACGCATTAAGAACGTGTTGTGGGTGTAAGTATATGAAGAACTTCTACCACTGTGTATGTTCTTGAATAGACATCTTGCTGGCCTAGTAAGCAACTTTTGCCAATAGGTATTTGGGCAGGTGCCTATTCCTGGGTGCCTATTGGTGGGTAGGTGCCTATTCTTACCCCAGAATATACTCGTATGTGCCGCCGTGACACGGGTATGAACTAACAATTTTAAATATCAATTATATTCTTGCTAGAGCTTGCAATGCACCATCGAGCGATGTTGCTTGATGGGAAGTTGCAGCCAGGATACAAGGGATAACTTGGGTTGCTACAGGGTTTAACTGGGGTTATGGGATTACAACAAACTATAATGTATCGTGGTACCATTTGACGTTGTAGTTGGCAGCGAGATTGCCATTACTAGTGTCGTCTGATGTGTCCATAAAGTTTCGTGATTTATGGATGGCATGCGGATATGAAGTAGGTTACACAAGGAAGCTAACACTGGCTTTGACAATCATCTTCGATGGTTTCTTGTGCATGTTTTTTAAAATTCTGTGCACAATTTTAACGCATGAAAGGTGTGCATTGAACATACCTGTTACACCGACGAACACGCGCACACACTAGGACAGAAGGTAGGCATGGAAACAACATTCATGCTAAGCGTGAAGTCATCAAGTTTAGCCTAGGCCATTACATTATAAATTTAACAACTATAGTTCTGAAATTAACAGTCTAATGCCTTAGCTCAACTTGCTGGCTTTATAGTAAAAATAGTAGCAGCCTATACCGATAAAGTCTGAGCAGGGCGTGAAGCGCCTAGCGATTGACTGTCTTTAGAAAACGCATAGCCTGGCTTGCTCGAACAATAAATAGGTTAAATGTGACTCCCCATATTACTCTGCTAAAATTTTGACCAGGTTTCCTGTCGGGAAATCGGCAATCTAGCTATTTTAGTACAGGAAGCTATCATTCGCGATTGTGCATGTTTAGTTTTACCGTCTAGAAGCCCACGTGTTTAACACTATAGAAACGGAAGTACTGTTGGTTGGCACCTGGGGCATAAGTTAATGGATTGGAAATACTGACAATCCGAAAGCCAAATGTTATTCATTTTCGACCATGACCAACATAAAATACAATATAATTAGTTCGCTTGTTCTGCCTACAAGAACTGCCACTTACGTTCTAACAACAATTGCTGTGCTAGCAACTCGATCATACGGGAGTGTTCTGTATTGTCATTACCTTTTTTCTTTTGATATTTTCTTAACTGTAATCTTGTGATAGCCGGCTTTTTCTGTGGCCGAACTTCATATCTTTCGGGCATAATAAAAAAGAATATAAGACTTGTCTCACATTTCATCCCTTCGGAGCTTTCGCGCTGCATGTTGGAGGGCATTTGCTGTATTCATGTCTGTACAAAATAAGTACATGTGCTTCGTGGGTAAAGGTGGAAGAGTTTCAAGCACTCTCAAAAGCGAAGCTAAATATGTTACATATAGTTGCTCCAGCAAAAGAAGTTGGCAGCATTTTCTCTCATCTTAAAGCGCACACTACCAAATTTTCATGGTTTCCTGCATACTTTGAGAGAAAAGAAACATTTTGTCGCATCTTGTTTGTTGGTTTCCAAGCGATACCACGGAATATTCTTTGATGTGCATACTCTGATTTCGGTAATATACTGTGACAGCGAATGAACGTTCCCATCAAGTTTGAGCAGTCGCCCCCAACTGGAAGGATTGGAGCACGGCGTAGCGCGGGAAGTCGAAAGGGCTAAATTGTGGCTTCGCACGAATCGCTTAAAGGACGGACGTAAAAAGGGGGGATGGGAGGGGTGGGGGATTTTAATGAGTGCAATAGCGATTGTTTGCGTCGTTTTGCAATCGTGCTCGTCTTTCTTCTCTGTTTGTGGAGCTCGTTGGTTCCTGCGCGAAATGACTCAGCCTGTAGCCGCCCGGCATACTTTTTTCGAACAAAAAAAATGCTAATGTATTGTTTATAAGTGCCCGTAATAAATGAAACATTCAACGGCAAACAGCGACAATGATGCTTAGTGCCATCACATTTCTCTATAGTAATTACTTTGCTCGCCATACTAACATCATGAATGCGTGTGCCTATATCCACCCGTCTATGGGTTCGTGCTCTACTGCATGATTATAGAAGGGGAATAACGTGTTACTGGGCTTGTTTTGTTCATCGGAGCATGTGACTGAATTTCCGATGGGAGAAGAATGCACAAACTCACTCACACCACACATGCGAATTCGCAGCGTAGCAGTGTATTGCAGTAACCCAGACGATGCTGAAGAAGCGGATGCCGTGAAGAAAGCGCAGCCTGTAGGCCTCGGATTTCTTGTCTTTAGCCACATGAAGCATCATGTTCGTATTCGATGCTACAGAAAATGACCTCAAAGCAGATAGAAGAAACCCTGAAAATGGGAGCGAAGAAACAAATGTGAACCACAATCGACAGCATGATGATAACAAAGACTTGAACAAAAGAAATCGAAATGGATGGGATGCGTGTAGTAATGTACTATTTAGCCAAATAATTATTATTGCCATGGTTCATGTAGTTAAGTTAATAAAAATGCCGCGTTTTTTAAACGTTGCACAACATCTGAACTACGCATTCATATCACATGACTTGCATCAAGGTTCATAGCCATGAACTTTTTGGGGGCTTTTTAAATCTATGCAAAGAAAACATCGCAGTATCGCCTGAAAGCTGAAGCATCGATCGCGATAGCAAAATAGTAGACAGTTATACGAAGTAAAAATATTAGTTTTATCAGCCGTATAAACTTGCAAACATTCGTTGACTAAACAAACTAACAAGCACGGTGTCACAAGGGCGCAGGTAAACATGAACACATCTCACTCGATGACTGCGGAAACTCGCTGTCAAAACGCTGGAGTGCGGAAGCGCGGTAGCAATGACGGGGGAATCGACCTTCGCGCTTCCTCTCGCTTAAACGCGTACTACGCGTCGAAAACACAGCGCATACGAAGCTAGCCGCCCTCGGTGCACTTCGTCCACATCGCAGATCGCTTTCAAGATACGGCGGCCACGTAGCCGCGCCGTCCGTAGCAGCCGTCAGAGTAGAACGCCCCCCACTCGTTCCTCCCCTCCCTCCGGTGCCTCGCGCGCGATGGAAGACGGCGGGCTTCCTACCCGCGTTCCTTCCTTGCGCACAGGAGGTTGAGCCGCGATGGTCGGCTCGCCTCGCACGCTTTCACACACACATACAGCATGTCGCGCGCGGTGACGGCGGTACTGCCCTTGGACTTTATATGGAACCTGTCCATATAATTGCTATTGCAATAAAACACAGTTTATTGTAGCATTGCTGAAATATGGTACTTATTGATACACGTCATTGTGTGCCGGCTAGCCTTTGATAACTGCATGATATTATGTCCCCGTACGAATGCGGAGATCACTGGCCAACGACAATGTCTTCAAAAATCCAGTGGGCGAACTTACTCTGGTTCTTTCTTTTCGTATGGTGTCCTGCAGGGCTGCAAATATCCAAAAGTGTTCCAACCGCAAGCAACAGCACCAAAAGGCCAAGAAACGATCTGCCAAAAAGGAAAGCTACAGTAAACAAGGTGAAGTGAAACAGTTTGTATGATTTCCTTTAGGTACACTAGTAATTTCACAACGTTCAAAACTAGCACCTGCACATACTTACAAAATTGCAACCGGCCCTTTCGTCAAGATGGGAGGCAAAGAGGTTACGCAATTCGAGATGGTGACATCTATCGAAGGAGGAAGCACTGAAAGAAGAGCAGAGCAATGAAAATAGGCGGAATTAATTGCAGAGGAAGCTTCTTATTTATTTCAGAACTTCTCTGATGACAGCATTTTTGCGTTTCACATACGTTTGAAGGGCGAAATGGAAGTTGAATACAAGCTAAAGCTTCGTCTAAATGACGGTGGGTTAAAGTGAGAAAAGGGAATGTGTAGGGGGGAAAGGGAGGGCGCAGGTGAAGGACTAGAATGAAAACCGGCAAAATTAAAACTGAGTAGCGCACTCTGTAAGCTATTTACCGCAGTCACCTAGAACAACAAATGCAACATTTCCGCTATATTTATAGACAATTTTACGGAAGCGTTTAGGTGCCGCCACAATGGGCTGTTAACACTGCTGTTTTCTGTTTTTAACAACGAAGTGTAGGATACTACAGTCGATTCGCAGTCATGAAAATAGTTGCATAAATGCGTTCAGTGTTTCATGACCATGTCACCTAACTTCACTTCTCATAAAACTTAAAAATTGTTTGTGTAACAGTTCAAGACGGCGGCGCCCATGAATCGAATACAGAATCGTCTTAAGTATGCTAATTTCTGAATTTATTCTCCTTTCCACAAGTGTTATTTATTAGTATTCACTTGATGAATTCGTGACAGTTAAAAAGTGCTTGGAAGGTATGAAGGCATTATGAAGGACGATATGTTACACTTGTACGTGATGTATCGTCCCCATTTTTGTAAATTAAATGCTGGCAAGAGGGAAGTGGATGACATAACGTATGTGAGGACGGTGACAGAATGCGATGCGACTTAAGTTGTGTAGATTTTATATGGAGCACAGTATATGGAGTTTTCTGTGGAGCACAGTATTTGGTATTTTCACACAGCTTTGTTTTTTCTGAAAATTATTTGCGGATTTAAAGAAGTGTCTTTGCGGAGCTTTCTGAACGCAGGGACGTAAACAGTCCTATGATACTCTGTCAACGTCTGCGTGCGGTTAGAATCATACTTTTTTAGAGTGGTCGAGAGGCCGGCTGCGACCTTCGCCAGCGTTGCCTAACGGTAGATACTGAGTTTAGGATTTGTTGGTTAAGAGTGCATGGAGCGCGGATGTGGCGTCGCAATGCGCCCATGGCCCCGTTGCTGCGTCGGCCTGTACTTTTCCTCGCGAACACTGGGGACCAAATCGGCGACTTGACAACTCAGATAAGTTTGGATCACACTGTGTGCCAATGCATAGTATGGTGTTCCGAGAATTCGAAGTCCCCCACCTCGGTGGCGTAATGGCTTTGGCGTTGCGAAGCCCGAGGTCGCATTTCGATGCGGATGAAATATCAATACGCCCGTGTGCCGTGTATTGGGTGTACGTTAAATAACCCCAAGTGGCCGAGATGTATCCGTAGCCACCTACTATGGCGCACCTCATTATCATATCCTGGTGCTGGTACGTAAAACTGCAGAATTTAATTAAATTTACTATAAGTCGCTTTATTGCAAGATGGATTCCACGATCATGTGGTGTTACATTTAGCCATAGCAGCTGTTGCCTGCGCCTAGCTAATGTAATGCTATATGAATCTGACTGCTCGCTGTGCGGTGGGAACTACTCCGTTCTAGCATGAACAAAAGCTCAAGTTATAAGCAGCTCTTTGGACAAACGCTACACTGTTGGCGTTTGTATGTGCTGGCAAAAGTTGGCCGAGCGAAGTTCTGCCCGCGGCCGAAAGGGCTCGACAACCTTTTGCTGCCACGCCAAAATTTTTAACACACGCTGAAAATAATTCTTTCCAGTAGCTCTGAGTAGGCAATGCCAGAGTGATCGGCAGTAGCTATCTTTTATTCCTTTCTGAACGGGGCAGTCTCAGGATATTTAAAAAAAAATTACACCATCTTCCCGTAGGGGAACCCCGAGTAGTATGCGAAGCAGCCATGGGGTCGACTCAAGTTCTCATTAGTTTTCAGATCGGCCTGTCGCCGCTGCCGTTTCGTGGCAGCGGCTCGAGCCCTCTTCTCCGCGGCGCTGTCCACGGCGCAGACACTGGCGTTGACGCTGGCGCTGTCCGTGGCACTCATCGCGGCGTTGAGGGAGGAGAATGAGACGACGAAGTGAATGATGATGAGTGGGCGAAGCACCTGGGGATCATTCGGGCAAAACGCCGGAAGCGTTCTCCGGAAGCCGGAAGCTGGCTTCCGGAACCAAAAGCGGAACCGGAAGTGGACGCCGCACCGCGGAGGGAGGGAGGAGGGAGTGACATAGCCCCGAGCATAAGATGCTTCGCATCTAAAAATGTTTTGTTGGTCATAATAATGCATCTTTAGTAGATACGCGCCATTTTAACGAATGGAGTTTTCGTGGTTTTCTCACGTCTCGGGACAGACTGGCGAAGGCAGCATAGCCCAAAAAATCTTGACCAACAGCGGAGAGATATTTTCGAAACAGACCTAGAATCGAGAGATTTATCTTGCTTTTGTTCGGCCGAATCACAAACAATCAGCGTGCGCACGTCATGTCAGAGGGCGTGTTTTTGCGGTTTTCGTAACGTCGCGGGACTGACCGGTGAAGGTGGTCCGAAAAATTTTAACAAATCGTGGATTGCTAGTTGCATAATAATATGTTGCCTCATGTTCCTCTGCGTTGTCTTACATGCAGCTCACGAGACACAGAATAACTGCTATGCGAATTCCACTTCTTTTCCCAGTCTCATCCTTTCCCTGCTCATCATCATCGTCGTCAACGGGTATGGTGATAAAGACAACAACACCACCAATGCAGTCATGGTAAAGAAGCCACCAAACAAGGCCACAAAATCCCCATTCGAAGACCACATTTGATCGTCTCGAAGCGGAGCCATTTTCGCTGTACGTCTGCCTTAGCTGTCTTTCATTTTCTTAGTTCTCAGAAAATGATCGACCTGTTACTCGATAGCACGGTTGCGCAAAAATTTGCAGCCAATGGCTCAGAACAAATCCGCGATTGTTGTGTGTGCTCACCGTACACATTAGTGGTCAGGAAGCCAGAGGCGCACGGAGTACATGTCGAAAAAATGGTGCCCTAATGACCGTGAACTGATGAAGCAAGTGGCGCTGAATTCTTGGGTGCTGTTGGACCCTTTCCGGCAAAAAACACTGTACAGAAATTTTGCGGCATTGCATAGCTTACCTATATCTGTTGTATGTGCGCAATCGACGCTCTCGCAGGTGCAGAGACGTACCTGCTCTGATCAGCTTCTGAAGCTCCTCTTGATTGCAGTTGCTGAGCGTGCATACACCCAGGTAGATCAGCGGGACCCTCAGTTCGTAAATGCTGTTTGTAAATTTTCTGAGCTGCGCAAGAAGTAATCACCGCCATGAATATAGTGGTAGGAAAACTTTAATATCTTGCCGAAGTACTTTGGTTTATATAGGCGGGTTTTTAGTGCTCCGCAGGGTGCACTGGACTTGACGGCCTTTGGCTGCCTTTCATCTCGAGCACGGCATAAATGAAAATGTTAATCTCGAGTTTTTTTCATAACTTTCTGCCGTGCAAAGGAATGGGATTTTATATATTTTTCTGCGATAATGAACAAAACAGTGCCGTCCAAACCTTTAAGCCGGCTAAATCTTTAAACGTTGGGCAGAATACGATGATCTGGCACAGTGATAGATAGATTTATGCACTCATACTACACTGCACTGTGGCACAGAGGTTGTGGCGTACTGCTGTTCATCACGAGGTCGCGGTTTCAATTGTCGGTATCGGTGGCTGCATTTAGAGGGAGGCGGAATGCAAAAGTACCAGCGTTCGGTGCTAATTACGAACCGCAGGCTCTCAAAGGTTTTCCGTAACGCTTTAAAACAATTTGTCTCATAGCGTATGTCTTAATTTGGAACGACATACCTCCTAAAAATACTTTAATAAGACGGGAAGGAATTAATAGACTTAATACGTTGCTAATAAAACTTTCAACTTTAGGGAGCATTGTCCGCACCGAGTTCCGTTTTTATCCAGTAAATACACTTGTAAACGAAATTGGTGAGCACTGTGCATTATAAGGCATGAATGTACCTTCTCACCAAATGTGCAACGTTGCAAGGGCAATGACCACCGGATGCATATATTTAGGACAGAAGCAAAGAAAATGATTATTAGAACATTAAAGCTATGATGGGGATGGGCGCATATCGTAAATTCTAAATATTTGGGTTCAGCTTGACGATTCGGCCAGTGCGAAATTTACGATTTAGTTATAGTATACAAGGTCCCAGAAGCGCACATAGGTACACTGTAATGTACCTTATGCCAAAATTTAAAAAAAAATGCACGCAGAATTTCCTGGGGGAGTCATCTAAATGATGCATAAGCATTTGGAACTAATCACCTGATGTGTTATCGTCGTATGCTACTGTGTTTCGTATAATTGCAAGAAACACCGCGAAAGAATCTTGAAACAGAGAAGCGCGGTTGCAAAACAGAAATGTTTAGTGAGACCAGCGCGAGACGGCGAAGAAGAGGCGAGTAGTACCAATGAACGTTCACTCATGTTAAATGATAGTGCGTTTGGATGATTCCGCTGCTTCCTGGACGATGAGGACTGGCCGATGCGTGCTGTAGTACGTGTCGTAATTGAACAGCGTCACGTTTGGTAGATCACGTACGCTGACGTGGTCGATGACGCTGCCTTCTCTCGATGCGAACCATTCTAACAGCCGTGATCAACCGTACTCCGGCGGCGGCTGCGTATGGGGCGGCTGCGCGGGCCCTATGTTGAAAGGGATCTGTGATGGAGACAGTGGGCGCTGAGTGCTGATAGCTTCGTTTGTACTGTATTCCCGCTGCTTAGTTCGCGATGAAGCGCGAGGCAGCACGAAAGTCGAATCGCTCGCTGCTGCGGGCCCTATCTTGAAAGCGATCGTCTGACATGATGGACGGATGGATGGATGGACGGACGGACGGACGGATGGGTTTCTTCATTGGTTAGGAATAAAAATTATGCTTAGGCATTTAACAATTTCGCAATGACGGAAGAAGTTCAAAGGCCAATGCCTTTGAACTGCTTCGTACAACCAAATACGTGAATTTTTCATGGACCGTAAAAAAAAAGGTGTGGTTGTTGCCGAATAAGCGACTTCACCGTATACGACCTGCAAGAAAAAAGACAAAGAACAAAAAAAAAAAGACTTGGCTATTACGCTGGGGGGTGTTCCTTTGGCTGTGCAGGTTCTTATTTGCACATCCACTAGATGATGTCATTATGCTTTGGCAGCTGTTACTACGGGGAAAAAGGTGAATCAATAGTGGTTGGCATCGAAGCAAGACATGGCCTTCTGGGGCGCATTATTGTGCCATGTGTTTTGTTCCATGTTTTTCCAGTTTTGTTATTCGGGAGGGAAGAGAGGATGCCCCAGAAAACTTTGCCTTTCTTTGTTCAATGTCAGCAGCTGTCGAGTCACCTTAACTTCGCCTACGTTACCTTATCCTGAATTAGTACCAACTTAATCTTGCATAGAGCCCATGTTTACGTTTTTTTACTTTCTTTCTTTTTAGACTGCACTACGTTCGGGATCAGGCCATATTCTTCATTGAGTAAAGACACAGTTCCAGTTCTGGTTTTAGGAGCACGCAGTTTGAACCAGCACATCTTACTTTGATTTAAGCTTTTTTTTCTCTAATCGCGCATTATTACTGCTCCGAAGATACCTCAACGCTAAATTAGTGCATAATTTTTTTCCAAGATGAATTTGGACGTATTTTTAGTTTCTTACGTTCACTAGAAAGCCTCAGATTGTCTAACTTACGAGCACATACACGAGCACAAGCGCATAAAGACTGTCTTATCTACAAGCACTAGCACTGAAAGCACAGTCTGGTAACTATAAGATGCCACCCATTACGCAAGAGTGACTTTTTTTCCGGATTGACCGTCCCGCATTTCTCTTTAACTCACTTTCACATACATTTCATGCAGTGTTAAAAATACTGCGATTTGCACAAACTTTCATGGTTCCAACTCCGAAAAGTCCTGAACAGAAAATGTGACACTGAATAACAGTTACTATTATATGCGTGATGTGCGGCTCTGCGAGAGAGACACTCTTTCCTCGCACGAACGTTATTTCGGTGGCTATGGGATTAGACATTTCTGAAAAACAGCGTTTCAGTGCCTCTGTCATGATGATGACAGCTAGAGGCGCTGGTAGATCATGACAGTCTGAGTGACCTTCAGCATCTGGTCACACTGTCTGCGAAACACCTTTGCAAACTTGGCCTCAGCTTCAATGCCAAGACCGCGGTACTTGTGCTCTTGGTGCCAGGCACTTCCGCGACTGTGTCACTGCCTGACAGCGGACAGATACCTTGGAAAACAGAGTACAAGTGCTTCGGTGTGTTGTTGAGCACATCCAGCTACGTGTAGACTCCTACGTGGAGAACATTAGTCAAGCATAGCACACAACGACGAATGTGCTATGTAGAAGAACTATCTGGGGCTGCAACAGCTTCCTGCTGGCTCGGGGAACATGGAAGTGTGTGCATGTTTCAGGCGTCTCATTCGCAAGTGCAGTGCTCACTTTTCAATCAAATACCAGACAGTGTCTAGAAAGAGGGCAACGAGAGGTTGTCGACTGGCATTGGGCTGCCCGACTACGTGGCCATAATGGCCATTCAACAAGACGTAGGCTAGTGCACGCACGAGCCTCGAGAAGCCAGAAGGAAGCTTGATTACGAAGGCTGCTGCGTGTAATGGATGACAGGTAGTGTGCCCTGCTCTTGCTCAGGTGTATCAGAATGACGGGAATAACGACTCAATAGACACCGTGAGTGCCCACCCTTCGCCGGAAGGTTGGGGTTTTTTCTCAAAAACCGTACGCACGCCAGGACCGCGAGTGCGTCCTGGGGTGGGGGGGGGGGGGGTGGTCGTGTATTATGTGTCCACCTAGCGGACATATCCATTCCATCTGCTGCCTACGTGCTGAGTGACTGGGGGCGGCTGTCTCCTTCTGATTTAGGATTTAGGCTTTTAGAATTTCGCCCAGCCAATCAGTACTTCAGCAGCAGATGAAATGGACATGTCGACTAGGTGGACACTTACAGAACCCTCTACCCCCTTCCCCCCGAGGTGTGCGAAGAGGAGAAAGCGCAGCAACAAGTCCACGTTGGTGGTAATTCTCACATTTACAAGACTGTTACTGACAGGGAATAGCTCTACAACCAAAGCGGCGGCAGTAATCTCCTGTTCGAGGCGTGGGTGGGCGCGTTGCGGACGCTTGTGGTACTGCCGCTGCTTCGATCACTGCGCCAGCGTCACAAGGACTCTGTGCCGGGTGTGCGGGAAGGAAGAACAGACGGTTGACTCCCTTGTGCTCCACTGTACATATCTGTTTCCACGCCAACGAGACGGCACAACACGGCCACTGGCACTTTGTTTTGCATATCTATGTTACCCTGTGCGACAGCATGCAGGCGGTAATACATTAGGTGCAGGTAGGGCGGTACCCATCACCGAAGCAAGGCTAGGGCATTGGTGGCGCACGATGCAGTGGTATGACTTTCTACATGCAGCATTTACTTGTCGTGGTAGGATTATTAATCTGGACGTGCACACTAACTCTGGACATACTGTAGCGTGTTTGGGATTGTGTCGATGTTTTTTTTTTAATTTCTGGCTAGGGAAGATTAGATTTGCCCGCCTGATACACAGGGCTCAGCCACATTTCTCATCAGCAGCACCATCATCATCAGCAGCATCAGCCTATTTTTATACCCACTGCAGGACGAAGCCTCTCTCGGCGATCTCCAGTTATCCCTGTCTTGCATTAGCTGATTCCAACTTGCGCATGCAAATTTCGTAACTTCATCACCTCACCTAATTTTCTGCCGTCCTCGACTGCGCTTCCCTTCCCTTGGCACCCATTCTGTAACTGTTATGGTCACCCCGGTGTCTTATCTGAACCTCACATGTCCTGCAGAGCTACATTATTTTCTTTTAATGTCAACTAGGATATATGTTATCCCCATTTGCTCTCTGATCTTAACTCGGCCTCTTAACGTTATTGTGATGATCATTATCATCATCAAGCTTTTACTCATGCTTCGCCAAACTTTTATCGGAACGCTAATTCTCAAGAGTTACATCATTCTCGCTTATCAGACAGATGCATTGCTAAAATCGTTGCCTCACCCGAGGATGCGTAAACTGCATGGCCAAGGAGATGAGGTCGTCCAGGTTCGTTTTGTTGCCGGGTAAACAATCAGGTTGCAGTACTGACCACGCGCCGTCTCCTCACCGTAGTCATTGAAGAGCACGGTCTCTACGCATTCGTCGAAGGCGCCCAGATCGGCTCGCGACAACTGGAACGCTCCGGTCGGGTATTTGCCGGACGCGTCAATCACTGCGAGTATTACAGTTCTCGTGATGCTGACATGTAAAAAACCTGTGCTTACAGACTCTTGTGAATAGCCAGAATAAAGGCGGCAGCACAACACCAGCTACAACACAACAACACACAGCAGCACACAACAACAACAACAACAACAACAACAACACCACACAACAACAACACAACAACAACAACAACACACAACAACAACAACAACAACAACAACAACACAACAACAACAACAACACGCTGATTTCCCTAGTGCTGTCGCCCAGAGTGGCAGAGTCTGGAATTTTAAACCTGAAAATTGATTGCCGAGAATGATTCTGTCGTAACTGGATCGTACACTCTGACTCCAAAGGGCCCTTAGAAGCCACGAACTATTCAATTAAATTCAATTTTTATTTCGAAAAATCTTTTGTTAAAGACAGCATTCCATTGATTGGTCTAAGCACATTGCACTTGTCGACCAACCAATTTTTCTAAGATTGATTGATTGATTAATGTGGTTTATTGGCGCAAGGGCCAGATGTGCCAAAGAGCGCCAAAGCGATGATAATGGCTTGCGGTGGTACATGAATAGTGAGTATGAGGTGTGGATAATACATCAGATGACGCGTGGCTGTAAAGGGCCTAAAATAGTTGCTGTAAAGTACGTAATATCTACATGTTAAGTTATGACATAGTTATAGACGTACTGTGAAATGAACAATGCATTGAACAGGAGTGATATGATATTCAAGATATTTCAGATGTAGTATTGGCAAAAGCACTACTGCCTAAACAGGGCCCTTGAACCGCGAGGGCCTGGAGGAGGTGCTACACTGAATTACTGTCACAGCGGCATCCTCTGGAGAGAGGATGCGCTATGAATTTATTGGGCTTATAACTGTATGGCAACATCGTTTAGGAAAGCGAGGACTGCTTGGTTTTAAAAACTGGATCTTTACCAAGAAACATGGAGGGATGGAGTGGGACACAATCGCTGTATGCAAAAGGAAAATGTTTTCTTCTCTCTGTTTCGGCTTCCCGACACTTCAGGAGGACATGGAGGACGGTCAGCCTCTCACCACATCGACCATAGGTGGAGGCTCGTTACCAGTCAGCAAAAATTGTGAGTACCATATGTGTGTCCTATTCGGAGACGACACAAGATAACATCTGTTCTTCGTGTTTTCGACTGTAGGGCCAAAAACCTAACTGTGGCTTCAATAAGCGGAGCTTCTTATTTGTTTCGGCGTCCCACAACGTTGCCAGTGGCTTCGCAGTTTCATTCGCAGAAACGGCTTGAGATCTGTAGCAGGAATAGTGACGGTGAGATTAGTAGCTTGAGATGTAATTGATCTGGCCATTTGGTCTCCTAGTACATTTCCTTCGATGCATCTAGACCAGGAACCCAGCATATTGTCACATGTCTATATGAATAAATATGCACAAGTATGATAAAGTTCAATGAAGACAGGATTTCTGTATTTTATTAAAGACATTATGCCTTTACGACACTTAAGGAGCCCGTGAATATATTGCCTTCTGTAGTTTTAATTTCCTAATGTGTTTAACAGACAGTACTGCATAGGCTTCTGCAGTAAAAATACTCGTATGAGGGTTCAGAACGTTTGATTCAGAGAAAGAAGGACCAAAAGCCACGTAAGATACGCCAGAATCTGACTTGACGCATCGGTTTGTAGAATTCAGAGCAAGAGTACTTTGGTTGGAGTTCACGAAATGCCATTGCTATTCATGTTCAGGGGCGTGCTTTGTGACCTCTACAAAGGATACATCTCATTCTATCCACCTGAAACTCCCAGGGCGGTAATAGATCACCTGGAGGCATTAGGCGGGTTCGAGAAGGGGACATCCATTTCTCGCTAAGTTCTCTCAAACGCAGTGAGAAAGGCCGTCTCACAGAGGGTCGATTACGGAAAAGTGTAGTACAGTAAATCGTTAACGGTTTGAGAACAGGGTGTTCATGATTAGAGTGGGACTGGAGAAAGTATGTGAAGCTGATGTATGATCTCTGCAGATGAAGTGACCTTCATTCGATCCTCATATAGACTTTCAATGGGGCTTGTTGGGAAAGCGCCGGTGGCCAGGCGGATACCAAGATGGTGAACGGGATCTAGCATATTTAGCGCGCTTGGGGCAGCAGAGTGACATATACAGCACCATAATCCAGTCGCGATCTAATGAGGCTTTGTAAAGATCATTAGACATTTCCTGTCGCTGCCCCATGTTGTGTGAGATAGAATTTCATTTGGGTCATTGTTTTAGGCATTTTGCTTTGAGATTTTTTATGTGGGGAAGAAAGGTTAGCTAAGTCAAGTATGATGCCTAAAAACTTGTGTTCTTTCTCACAGTATTTGCTGTACATACAGTCTACACAGGGATCTGGAATCAGGCCTCTCTTTCTTGTGAAAAGAACACAAGAAACTTTTGTGGGGGTTAACTTTAAAACCCGTTTCATCTGCCCACTTGGACACCTGTTCAAGCCTGCTGTACCTGTCTCTAGCACACAGCGAGGTTACAGGACTTGAAGCCTATTTGTATGTCGTTCTACGAAGCCGGAATAAAAAATTGCCGGTGGTAATCAGGCACGGAGTGTGTTCATGTTAACGATAAAGAGTGTGCAGCTGAGCACACCTCCCGGTGGTTACACCAGTTTCCTGTATAAATGGACTGACAATACATTGCAGATTTTGACATGGAAGGAACGATTAGACAAATAGCTTTCTAAGGTTTACCATATTGCAATGGATGCCCATTCGCGACAAGTCTCAGATACCGTAACGCCACTTTGTGTAGTACGCCTTCTCCATATCGAGGAATACTGATAAGAAAAACTGTGATGTACAATTGCGCCCAGGATATTCCTTCAATACGCACAAGATGGTCAGTGTTGCATCGCGCTTCCCTAAAGACACACTGATAGGGATCAAGCATTTTGTTCAGTTCAAGAAATGTATGAGTCGTCGATTAACCATTTTTTGAAATAGCTTGCACAGGCAACTTATGAGAGCTATGGGACGGTAACTTGTCGCCGAGGAAAGGATCTTACCCTGCATCAATAAGGGACCACAATTGCTTCCTTCCATGCAGATGGAAGATATCCGGCAGCCCAAATAGTGTTGAAAGTAAGAGTAGTGTCAGTTGTGTATCAGGGTGTAGTTCTTAATCATGTCATACAAGACTCTGTCAGATCACGGTGGAGAGCTCTTACATGCGATCAAGGCAGCTCTCAGTCGGCAATACTGAAAGGACGGTTATACGGTTCGTTCTGTCGGCATTTTGCGTACAAATGGCTTACATTCTTCTATCGTTTGTATTTAAGGAAGGATTTTGAATAATGGATCGAGCTTGACACATGCTCAAAGTGCTCCCCAAGACAGTCTGCCTGGTCCTGCAAGGCATTCCCTTGATCATTCACCAACGCAACGGGTGGATTTGTTGCCCCTTTAGCTTCCTTAAGCCATTCCACACTTTTGCCTCCTGTGTGTATGAATTTATACCCGTGAGGAACCTCATCCACTTTTCTCTTTGCCTGACGTCGTGTCCGCCTTCCCTACCATTTAGTGTGTTTAAATTGAATGAGATTTTCTGAAGTTTGCGATCTACGCAATATGCCCATGCCTTGTTTTGCCTTTTCGCGGCTCTGTACAATCTTCGTTCCACAGGGAACACGTCTTTTAAGTGAACCACCATTTGTTTGCGGGATAGACTTTTCAGCAGCATCAATAAAAGCGGTAAAAATGCCACAGCATCATCGATACTAAAATTGTTTATAAAATCTCGTGGCAAATAAGTTGATTTTTTAAAATGCTCCCAGTCAGCCGATGCTGATTTCCATCGAGGAATATTGGAGGATTATCATTTTGCGTGATTAGGTTTAATGTTACAGGGAAGTCGTCACTTCCAAATTATTTTTAATGACATCCATTCAAGGTCAGGCAGAAGGGAAGCAGATCCAACTGCAAGATCTATGGATGAATACGAATCGTGTTGGGCGTTGTAATAGGTCGGCTCCTTCTTATTAAAAAGGCAGGCACCAGAGGTCAGAAGAAAATTTTCAATGAGTCGACCTCTCGCTTCGCATCGGGATTCTCCCACGAGTGTTGTGAGCATTAAATCCCCCACGAGTAGGTAGGGTTCCGGCAGTTGATCTATGACGTTATAAAAATCGGTTTTGATGAGGTGAAAGCTTGGGGGTATACATCTATATAATATATATATATATATAATATATAGAGAGAGAGAGAGAGATAGAACAGACAGTTACCAGCTTATTGAAAACAATTACCCTAACTGACACTGCCCAAGGGGTGTTTGTAAGGCTACATAATGACAAGCTACAGACTTGTCTGCAACGATTGCTACACCGCCGCACGAGGCGTTATCCTGTCATGGTCTTTCCGGAAGATGGTGTACTGGCGAAGAAAGTTTGTGTGTGTGTGTTTCAGATGTGTCTCTTGAACACACAGCAATTTGATTGTATTTATGTAGAGTTCTTTAACGTCATCGAGGTTGTGGAGAAGGCCCCTGACATTCCAATATAGTATGGTGTATCCATAGGGAAAGGGTTTTGTGCTGGGTGTTTAAGAGGGGAAATCTGTGTTAGCCCACAAGGCCCTTTCCTGGCCCCGTGATGCGGGGTTTGTCTTTTTGGCGCGCTCCTGAGAGCTGCGCCGGTCAGTCGGCGTCTGAGACGCCGGTGGGCTTTTGTGATGTCTATCACCTCCGCCGAGGCGCTGGATGCCCGCTCGCGCGCACGCTCGCGGGTGTTTCGGGCTTCTCTGCACGAGCAGAGGCCCTAGGTGTCGTAGAGCGTGCAGGCACGGAGGACTGCTGGCTCTTCTTGCTGGGTGGCGGAACAGCACTGCTGATCCCGCAGTGGGCGGGTGGCGCTACCGTCGGTCTGCTTTGCGTGGTTAGAATGGCCGCCGAGAACCGTTGTGGCACTGCCCCCTGCCGTAACCACTTCGGAGAAAACGCCCCACAAGTAAGAGGCGTTTTCGTGCTTCTTTGATGGAAATGCTTTCTTTACTTAAGTGTATAATTTCTTTTTCTTTTTTCCATGAGCAACAGGAGTGTGAAAATGCCGGGTGTTCACCCTCACAGTTTGCACAGTGGGGTGGTCGTTACAGTTCTCCGCAGGGTGGTCATGGGATGCGCACTTTGCACAGGTGGTACGGCCCCGGCAGCTTTCAGAGCCGTGACCGAATCTTTGGCACTTAAAGCAGCGTCGAGGGTTCGGAATGTACGGTTTGACGTTTATTTTCATGTAACCTGTTTCGATGTTTTCGGGGAGCGGGCCTGTACAAAAGGTATATAATGTCTTGTAGGAATTTCTTGTCGTCTCGCCGGATCATGATTTGCTGTACATTCGTTACATGTTGCTCTCCAGCCCTAGGAGCTCTGTCTCCGTCAGTTCCAATAGGTCTTGATCTGATACTACCCCTCGTGTACTGTTCATAGAACGATGAGGGCTTACAGAAATTTGGGTGTCACCAACGAGACAAGTTTTTGGAAGAATTCGTGCTGAGCTTTGTTACGGACTTCGAGGAGCATGTCACCACTGGCCATTTTCGTTACTTTGTATCCATGACCCAGAGAGTCAGTCAGGCCTGTAGCAACTACAAAAGATGACACTGTTCTTACGGTTTTGCCGGGTGATTCACTGTGAATCACGTAGAAACGTGGAAAAACTTTTGGTGGTCTTAGTAAAGAATTAAAGATTCATCGGTGCGCCCTCTTTTTATGAGAGGCGATCACGGAGTCTGGGGCATGAGGAAGCCAAACAAATTAGAGTGATTTCGGCAGTGGTGCTAGCCGCCCACCGTGGAGCCCAACAAGGATACGCGACAGGGGTGTTGTAAACAAGACCTGCCAACGCCAGCTGTACACAACCACTATAACCAAATATGATATTACCAAGGTTGGCTATCCCACACAAGGTTAACCCTAGCTGCCTGGAGGATGAGAAATTCAGAAGTGAGAAGGAGGCAGGAAAGATTGAAAGTGAGAGAAAAAGGCGAAGATTGAAGAGGAGGAGAGGAAAAGGCAACTACCGATTTCCCCCGGGTGGGTCAGTCCGGGGGTGCCGTCTACGTGAAACAGAGGCAAAAGAGGTGTATTACCTCCACCGAGGGGCCGTAAAGGTCCAAACGCCCGGCATCGGCTCAACCCCAGGATCCTCTTTTCCCCGGACGCGGCTAAGCCGCGCAGGCTACACGCGGGAGGATCCAACCCTTGTGTGCTCGGTGCGTGGTGTCGCAACACACCAAACGACTGCTGACGCAGACGCCCCTGCGGGGCATTTTTTTTCTACGCTGTAAATCGCCCCATGTTCCACGAAATTATGAACACATTGAGGCTGCTTTTCTTGGTCGTCGTGAGGTCAGTTTTCAATGGCTACCAAATCATTTGAGTATCGCAGGAAATGAGATGGATGACAAATTAGCTGCTGCAGTGCGTGAGCTAAGTACCAGGCTGACTCCCTTTAGATTTTTCGCATGAAACTCCATGGACGTTCTTCGCTACCTGCGGTGCAGACCTCACAAGGGCATATAGTTTAATGAGCAGGCAAAGTATTTGCTCCTGTACAGGGTTGATGCACTCCTGCGGTTTTCATCGTAGCAAAAAAGATACGGCACTTTCGACATGTCCTTATTCGTCTAAACGTTTAGACGTCTACGTTGAGACACAACGCATTATTGTGTCGCGTGAAAAAAAAAACATTTAATGACTATTTCTTGTGATAACACCGACTCTTCAGTGGAACAAGTGAAATAAATGCCCTCAGATGAACAGCACGTTCGCCTGAGTAACCATTTTAACTACTTGACATTTTTCTTTATCAGTAGTAAAGTGATTTGCTTTCAACCAGAGTGGTAAGCTCCCAGTACAAAATCCTGACTTGGAGCTTACCACTGTCGTCGAAAAGAAAGTGTACAATCATTGGATTCTACCGGTGCTAACATATGGGGCAGAAACTTGGAGGTTAACAAAGAAGCTCGAAAAGAAGTTAAGGACCGCATAAAGAGCGATGGAACGAAAAATGTTAGGCATAACGTTAAGAGACAGGAAAAGTGGTGTGGATCAGACAGCAAATGGGGATAGCCGATATTTTTGCTGACATTAAGAAGAAAAAATGGGCTGAGGCCATGTACTGCATAGGATGGACAACCGGTGGACCATCACAGTTACAGAATGGATACCAGGAGAAGGAAAGCGCAGTCGAGGATGGCAGAAATCTAGGTGGGGTGATGAAGTTAGGAAATTTGCAGGCGCAAGTTGGAATCAGCTAGCGCAAGACTGGGGTAATTGGAGATCACAAGGAGAGGCCTTCGTCCTGCAGTGGACATAAATATAGGCTGATGGTGATGATGGAGCTAAAGCATCCGAGAATGTGATCGACCGATGATACGCGCCCTGAGTTCGGCACATCCATAGGCGCCCGCAATTCACGTTGGCGGTAAGCGGCACTGTTCGTTCACGTGCTCCTTTAGGTATTCTGATTAATCGTATACACATTCGGCTATGTGAATCCAGTGCCGCGATCTTGCAGTGGTGCCTTGCACTCGATTCCATGGCACTCTTATCATCCACAGTTCAGGGCCTGCTGATCTCCTTGATGACACAGGCGGAGCGTCGCTCTAACCACTGACGATCGAAGCCCAAAAGCGCGAAAAGGAATCGTATCGCAAGAAGCATCGCTACAAAATTGCGGCGTGCACAAGCAAGTTGCAAGCAAACGATTGCCGTGTCTGTGTTACGTTAAATGTTACTTTCGCCGCATGCAGACTCACGTCGAAGCGCCCACGGTTCCAGATTGCGGACTCCTCGCATCATCTTGAGAAGACCTAGGCTGCATTCAGTCGACACGTCCGCTTCCAGGAGCTTGCGCATGAGCGTAGGTGGCGCCCGGTCCATGGCGTTGCCGATCCACTCCTTTAGCATCTGCACGTAGGTCGCCTCAGACTGCCGTGCCTCCGGAGAACTCGTATTGGCTTCGTCCCCTCCGAAGCAAGGTGTCGTCGCACAGGCGCACAGAAAGACCGCTACTACAAAGAGCGATGCTGCTGGTGACGAATGCACACTCGTTGCCGAAACCATCACGGTGGCTTCTCTCCAAGCTGAAGACAGGAATCTCCGAAAAAGTCGATATTAACGAAGAACAGAAGCCAGTGTATCTTGACATGGGCCTCGCGGCGGCGTTGTTACGTACTTCGCAAGTGTCCAACTATATATTGCTGTAAATTATGTTCCAGATTGGCTACTGACTTCGCGACAGGCCTAAGGGAACAAGTCCCGTGGCATCTCCGGCGAGTGGAGATAGTGGTGGCGCGGGCTCACGCGCACTGAGTCCGTGAATCTGTCACCTCCGCACTTATGAATCGGTTATTGTGACGTCCGCGTGTACTAAGCCATCGCGTGTATTTGTGCCTCCTCCCCCTGTCCTCTGCGGAACACGGGAGCATGCGCAGGGGGGCGGATTGCGTTCTCACTCACTACAATTACTGGTTTACGTTCTGACGAGACGCGCGGCTGCTTGTGCACGCCTAGATTTCTAGTTTTTCCGTCGCTTCCTGGTGCGATCTATTCGCTTAATGCCTCTTGCATATTTAACTAACTTCTTGATTAGCCCAAGGTTACACTATACGACGCTTCTATTCGTTCACATAAACGGGCACGCAGAGCGCGTTACTTCCACACGGACTATATAAAAAGAAAAGTGGTAACATCCGAACAACGCTTTTTGCTATGTAAATCGCCGGCGCGCATGTTAGTTTGTGGCGCAATCCTGGCTTGGCGAGGAGCAGCGTTGAAGTCAACCTACTGAATCTGAGACTAGTAATGCATAATGGAGAGAACGCATGCTGATAATGATAATAGGTGACGCCTACGCAAGGATTAGCTTATTTCCTTTCAACATTTTCTTGAAAGCCCTGCACAACGGGTTTGAAGCTCGGTCGATAAGCGCTAAAGCAAATTATTTCTCTTCTACATTTTTTGTCTGCTCTGTGGTTCTCGTATTTTAAATTATTTTTTTCCTTTCCTCTATACCAGTAAAGGCTAAGTATCCCTATCGGCATAAGGTTGTTGCAGCATTGTTCAAAGTTACCCTATACAGGCGAAAACACTCCTGCATTGCTCAAGTAATTAACGTTAATTTGCTAATTTTATAGATATAGACTCTTTCATCTTGTCCTTGTGATAAAATTGTGCATTGTCTTTAAGTATACCAAACGTAATTGTCTACATAACTGTCCGTTTTGTGTTGGTTTATGTTTCTAAGCGTTGGGTGGAAAGCAAGTGAAAGAGAACATTCCCCCTGATGCTGCATGCCGGTTCGTGCGCCACCTAAGCACATTGTCGTATGACAACGATGCTTCCAGATTACAATAGGCCTTATTTTTTTCTTCGCTTTGGTGAGTGCTGTGAGAGAGAGAGAGAGAGAGAGAGAGAAAACATTTATTGTTAATAAGGTGGGGTGACTTCCTCGTAGGGTGGGGTGCTTAGATCAGGGCCCCATTGGCTATAGTGTGACCCCGCGTGCCTGCTGAATAAGCCGTCGCTGCTCTTACGGGTCTAAGCTGGTCAGCGCAGTCTCAAAAGAGAAAGCTGAAGGTGAAGAAATAGGGGAGTTGCCCGGAGGGTGAGCATTCCGAGATGCAATGATATACTGTGGGGTTTGCTCCACAGTAGGGACAGTACAAGGGATATTGTGTGGGGTGGAAGAGGTGAAGGTAATAGAGAGAGGGGAAGGAATTGGTTTGTAGCGGTCGCCACGCGACGGCATCTTCTCGGTTAAGAGACTGGTGTGGTGGGGGAAGCGTCTCCTGCTATCCCTCTAATGTTGTAGAGTTTAAGGGTAGTTCAGTGGTTCTGTCGGTGCATCGTCTGGGTTAGACAGCTCTTCCAATAGCACCCGCTAACGAGCTCTCGGGATACCGCATTAGCGCGTTCATTACCACGGAGAGATGACTGCCCAGGTCTCCAGACGATACGCACCCTATGTAACGCTGTGTGGTGTAATGATGTAAGGATGCGGCGTGTGTAGGGTGTCACCATCCCTTGTGCCAAACTCCTGCACGCGGTTTGTGAATCAGTGACCACTGCGATGGTTCGATCCGGTGCCGGTATGGTTTAAGCGTGTACGATGGCTAGAGTGGTAGCAGCCTCTTCCGACGTGCCACTGTCCACAGTGTTGAGCGTGGCCGAAGCTCTCAGAGTATCTGTGTTATCGTGTACGACTAGACACAGGGCACGTCTTTAAGGGTACCAGGCCACGTCGGTGTAAAGGACCAGTCTGTCCGATGTGTCATCGCCCAAAGAATCGAGCCAGTTGTTGTGCTCTTGCCGGTCCCTGGCATTTATGACGGTTAGGGTACATATATCGGGGAATTGGGGCCACGTGAATTTTGTTTCGAATGCTGATTGCAAGAAGTGTGCGGTCTTCTTGTTGTGGCTTACTTGGTGTTTGGTATCCTAGAAGGGATAGAATGAGACACCCCTGGCTTGTTCGTTGGAGGCATTGTAACTGGCTGTTAAGGTGGCCTTCCACTAGTTCTCGTATGGTGTTGTGTACCCCGAGTCGTACTAGGAGATGCGTGGAAGTATGTGGGTGTAGTCCCAGCGCTGCCTTTTTTGCCGTACGGAGGAGGGTGTCCATCTGGTTCGTCTCAGACAGACAGAGTGTGAAAGGCAAAAGAAAGACAAAGCCAGAGATTATGTCCGGTTGGCTACCCTGTACCGGGGAGGTGTAAAGTAATGTGATAGGTGAGACAGAGAAAGTCTGATGAGGTTATGGTAGGGAGGTGGTAAGTTAATCTGCTATTTATGAGGACTTGCACGATTGGAGTGCTCTTTTTCTAGGAGACCTTGTCGGCGGTTCGTAATGCGTTTTATCATGTGCGTTACTTGGATGATTGGTTGGCGCAGTATGTGTAGGGTATGTGCGGCCTTCCCGTATCGTATGTGAAGGCCCACACGGAGTCTGTCTACTCTCGGAATAAGGTTGCCATTGAGATGCAATGTGATGGTTGGTGGCATATCGGCTTGATTGCGTTTGTTTGAATACAAGCAGGAGCTCCGACTTCTCAGCTGCGCAGGTGAGTCCTCTCGCTGTTGCATACTCCGGTACTGTGTTTACTCCTTCATATAGTGCGTCTTGAACGGTGCCGTACGACCCTGTGGTCACCCAGATTGTCACATATCGGCGTACATGGCATTATGCACATTCGGAAGTTTGTCGAGGAGCGGTGGTTGCTTTGCCACGGCCACGTTGAACAGGGTGGGTGAGAGAACTGAACTCTGTGAGTTGCCTCTTACGGAAACTTTTATGATCTCTAACCGAATTTCACCTAGGCTGATAGTGGCCGTGCGGTAAGATAAAAAGACTCGTACGTAACCGTAGATGGGTATTGCGCATCGGCAGCATGCATGATAGTTTAGAATGAGGTCGTGTAAGACGTTGCCGAAGGCCCCTTCCGGTCCAACGCCAGGATTGCGCTGGTTTGAGCTGTACTGGGAGAATCTACAACATCCTCCTTAAGTTTGTAGCAGTATGTCCTGCGCAGACACACCAGATCGACAGCTGAATAAGGTGTTGAGGATGAATTGGTTTGCCTCGAGGTGAGGCTGGAGGCACATAAGAACTACGTGTTCGAAAAGTTTGCCGATACTCGAAGTCAGTGAGATGGGTCGGAGATGTTGGAGAGACGTGGGTTTCTAGGCTACGGAATTAAGATAAACATCAGAGGACGCCTAATCGTCGTCTTTAAGGCTACGTTCAAACTTGGTCTCGAAGCACGGGGAAGCAGCAAAAACTTCGACGAATCCGCCCGCCTAGGCGGAAAAATTGGCGGACATAGAGGTGGCAAGCCAAATCGGTCTCAGACCTAATTTTTCGCCATGGTGAAGCGCAAATGTAGCGGAAAGTCGTTCCGCTCGACAGGAAGCTGCACTTGCATGTAAACAACCGGTCGTAAAATTGAACATGACACCAAAAGTGAATGCTGCGATGCTCATCGACGCGATCAAGAACCGTCCGTTGGTCTAAAGCGTACTGTCAGCAATACTCGCGATAGCATTCAACGTCACGCGACGGAGGTGTGGCAACGAAGCCTTGGCGTGACAACTCGCGTTTTTGCAAAGCCGGGCGAACCACCACCGCCGCTTCTGAGGCGTCCACTTCTCCCGTTGTTCATTGTCCATTTCTAGGAAGCAACTATGTAGAGCTGATTCTTCGTTGTAGAGCTGATTCCTAAGCTCAGCTGATTCCTCGTTTGCGCTCCGTAATTCTCCGCACGGGCGCGGTGTGTTGCAGAAGTCGCGGACCACTTTTTTCGTTGCGAGGTGCTTTTCTCGTCGCGACGAAAGAATGTTTTTTTTTTACCAGTACAGGACGGGACATGTAACTGGCAAACGGAGGTCTCAAGAGTACACATGAGTACACCTACGCCGCCGAGGCCGGAGCGTAGGTCTCGCGTAGGACGCGCAGGCCTCGGCGAGCCCCAACACAAGGACCAGCCCGGGTTGTAGCTTTATTGTCCTGGAGGTGCCGCCAATTATCCGACACAATGACACGTTGGTACAACTAGTAAATAAACGCTATTAACGAAATTTAATCATGCCCATGGCCGTGATTATATATAATCACAGGTGGTGAATCACAGTTATATATAATCACATATAATCACAGGGAATTATGTATATAGTCACAGGTGGTGACTGCCGTCACCACCTGTGACTCAGCACTACCGCGCCCATGCGAGGACAATTAGGGAACGCCAACGAGGAATTTACTGAAGGTCGCAGATGACACGCGAAGTTGCGCGAAACACCACGCTGAGACATGTACGCAGACTAGATGCATGGATTTGGGCAAAAGCGGCAGCGGTGGCCGTGGCGGTAGCAAAACAAGTGGGAACAACTTGGACCTGCGCGGAAAAGGTTTTCCGCGCAGGTTCAAGTTGCTTCCCGCCCGCTTGTCGCATCCCAAGTGTGAATGTAGCCTAAGCGTTGGTTAGACCCGTTCGCATCGCATTTTTCTTTAGGGGTAGGCTTCACTGCAACCCACAACGTGGAAAGCCAGCTTACAAAGACTTCTTTCTGAGGTTTTATGTGCCAAAACCAGTTCTGTTTAAGGCACGCCGTAGTGGAGGGCTCCGGATTAATTTTGGCCACCTGGGGTTCTTTAACGTGCACTACAACGGAAGCACACGGGCGTTTTTACATTTCGCCTCCATAGAAATGCGGCCGCCGCGGCGGGGATTCGCTCCCGCGTCCTCGTGCTCAGCTGCGCAACGCCTTAGCTATGAGCACCGCGCGGTAGCTACACAAGCTTACAAGACCAAGGTTAAACTGATCGCCTTAAAGTTGGCTGCACTTTTTAAACACAAATGCATTATTGGGAAGACATTTTGCAGGGGCAATATAAGTCGTCTTATATCAAATGTGAAGGCCCTAGAACCTTTTTTTATTATTTTATTAATTGGTTGCTGTTGCCCCGAGGAACGCGTGTCCAAATTTGGAGGACACTTTAGCATTCAAAGATCCATTAATGCTTGTCAGGCTTCCCGGCAGCTGCAGCTTTCTATTTTTTTTCCACCTTCGGCTCTGCGCACCACTACCGTTTTACGCTGCCGTGGAAGCGAGCACCATCTGGACAGGGTTTTCGCAAGTAACCTACCCGAGCGCGCCGCTGTTGTTAAGGCAGAAATGCTGGAAAAGGGGTGTGTTAGAGTGTCCTCGTAACAGAATTAGTCTCCTCGTCAATTCATATTACAATCCGACTCTATCATGTCTGTAGGTTGTAGTTAAGTCGTACTTTACGATTTTTCTGATGTATTTTATTTTGAGAAATTCAATTTTTTCACTAACGCCTTGCGCCGCATGGATGGCCTGTATGGTCGGGGTGGTTCGGGTGAATTTCTCCGCCATGGACGCCGATGCCTACGCCGGCGCCGACGCCCGATTTTCAGTGACATGGGGCCCTTAACGCCATTACGTTAATATCGGCATGTCGCCATTCTGTGGAAGGGTGCCGTTTTTCCAACTATTGTTGTAGTATGCAATGAGTTACCGGATGACCTGATCGTCGAGGTTGCGTAGTAGTGCATAATGAATTCAGTCTGCTCCGGGTGCCGTGTTACGTCTTATGCCGTGTATGGCTGCCCTCACTTCTGTCTCTGTAATTAGCATCATCATCATCATCAGCCTATATTTATGTTCACTAAAGGACGAAGGACTCTCCCTGTGATCTCCAATTACCCCTGTCTTGCGCCAGCTGATTCCAACTTGCGCCTGCAAATTTCCTAACTTCATCACACCACCTAGTTCTCTGCCGTCCTCGGCTGCGCTTCCCGTCTCTTGGTATCCATTCTTTAACTCTAATGGTCCCCTGCTAATCCATCCTACGCATTAAATGGCCCACCCAGCTCTATTTATTGCGATAGCAATTATATGGACACTTCTACCGGATTTCTCGCCGTCGTCCGTCGTCGTCGCCGTCGCCCTGAGGTTCCCTATAGATAAAATCTTCGCCGCGCGCCGTATGCCCGAGCGGAAGCGTGCGGGGACGCGCGCTATCACGGAGAGCGAACGCACTCAATCACCCACGCGCAAGCAAGGCAGCGGAAGCCAGCGCCGGAGGAGCGCGGGGGGGGGGGGGGGGGCGCCCTTTTACGCTGCCAACAACCGCGCTCGTCGCTCGTCCGCACCGTCTCTTATCTACACACGGCTCTGACCTTTATGCGCCGTGCATTCGCCGCTCAGTTTCCGTTGAAGCGATAGACCGCACGTACCTTCGCCCGCTGCTGCGGCGTATATATGCGCTTGCTGCCAGCGTTTGACAGTCGTTGTCTGCAGTCATTCATGTGATCTATTCATGTTTGTTTGTGCGCGCTCACACCACGCTTGTTCAATCAGTCAGAATAGTCGGGCCACATTTTCCAACGCACGCTACACATGCAATGCTGCCCGGGTCGGCAGTGCAGCGCTACAGGTGTGTCCCTTCTCACGCGCTGCCCACGGGAAGCGCTTCTCATCAACACCACCGTTTCACACGCGCCTCCTCGTGGTCATCGAGTCTCTCTTCATGTCGGCTACTTACGCCGCAGCACACCTGCTTACTTAATCAGCTCATGTTTACTACAATTCATACTGCTACCAAAGCCGCTCACCTTACTTCGTATGACATTGCTGTGTTATCGCATTCATTGCTTCGCCCTTAGGGCGAAACTGTGACATTTTTGTTCCGCTAATGTCAACTAGAATAGCGGCTATCCCCGCTTGCTCTTTGATCCACACCCTTCTCTTCCGTCTCTTAACGTTAGGCCTAACATCCATCGCTCTTTTGGGGTCCTTAACTAGTTCTCGAGCCCCTTTGTTAACCTTCAAGCTTCTGCCCCATATGTTAGCATCGGTAGAATGGATGATTGTACACTTTTCTTTTCAACGCCAGTGGTAATCTCCAGTCAGGATTTGGTAATGCGTGCCATATACACTCCAGCCGAATTTTATTCTTCGTTAAATTTCATTCTCATGATCAGGGTCCCCTGTGAGTAATTGACCTAGATAAACGTACTCCTTTGCAGACTCTAGAGGCTGACTGGCGATCCTGAATTCTTGTTGCCTTGCCAGGCTATAGAACATTATCTTTGTATTCTGCATATTAATCTTCAACCCCACTCTTACACTTTCTCATTTGAGGTCCTCAATCATTTGTGTAATTCGTCCCCATTGTTGCTTAATCGGACAATATCACCTGCAAACCGAAGGTGGCTGAGATATTCGCCGTTGATCTTCACTCCTAAGCCTTCCTATCTAAGAGCTTGAATACATCTTCTAAGCATGCAGTGAAGAGTATTGGAGATTGTCTCCTTGCCTGAGCCCTTTATTGATAGGTAACTTTCTACTTTTCTTGTGAGAACCAAGGTTGCTGTGCAATCCTTGTAGATATTTGCCAAGATATTCACGTATGCCTCCTGTACTCCTTGATTACGCAATGCCTCTATGAATGCTGGTATCTCTACTGAAACAATGCTTGTTCATAATCTATGAAAGCCATATGGAGAGGTTGATTGTACTCCGCACATTTCTCTATTACCTGATTGATGGCATGGATCTGATCCATCGTAGAATATGCCTTCCTGAAGCCAGCCTGTTCTCTTGGTTGGCTGAAGTGAGCGTTGCCCTGACTCTACTGGAAATTATCTTGGTGAACATTTTATAAAATACTGAAAATAAGCTAATGGGTCTATAATTCTTCAATTCTTTAACGTCTCCCTTCTTATGGATTAGTATAATGTTGGCGTTCTTCCAGCTTTCTGGTGCACTTGAAGTCGTGAGGCATAGTGTATAAACGGCCGCAAGCTTTTCAAGCATGATATCTCCTCCACCTTTGATTAAATCGACTGTTATTCCATCTTCTCGAGCAGCTTTTCCCATGGTCATGTCTTTCAAGGCCCTTCTAACTTCATCGCTAGTTAGAGAGCCTGTGTATCCTGTTCATCACTACTTCGAATGAAAGTAGCTTGGCTAGTCTGGGAACTGCACAGGTGAGTATAAAATTCTTCCGCTGCTTTTACTATGTCATTGAAATTGCTGATGATATTACCCAGCTTATGTTTCAGTGAATACATTTTGCCTTGTCTTATGCCAAGTTTTCTTCTCACTGATTTCATGCTGCGTCCATATTTACTGCTTCCTCAATATTTTCCTCGTTTTAATTTCGGAGAGCCCTTAATTTCTTCTTGTTGATCAGTTTAGACAGTTCAGCGAATTCTATGTGATCTCTCGAGTTTGACACTTTCATGTTCTGCTGCGTTTCTTTATTAGGTACTTTGTAACTTGGCAAAGCTTACCAACTGGTTGCCTTGGAGCCTTACCTGCCACTTCAATTGCTGCTTCTGAGATCAGCCTAGTTACGGTTTCATTCGTTACATCTATGTTGTCTTCATCTTCCTCTTCTAAAGCTGCATATTTATTTGCGAGCACCAGCCTGAATTGGTCTGCTTTTACCCTTACTGCGTGTAGGTTGGTCTATTTCTTCTTGACTAATTTTATTTTTTCTCTCTTCAATTTGAGAGAAATCCTAGACCTCACTAACCTATGGTCACTGCACTTTACCCTACCTAACACTTCTACACCCTGCACTATGCTGGGATAGGCAGAGAGTATGTAATCTATTTCATTCCGTGTTTCTACATTAGGGCTTTTGCAGCTCCACTTCCTGTTGCTGCGCGTCCTGAAGATGGTATTCATTATTCGGAGCCTATTCCTTTCCGCGAATTCTACCAAAATCTCTCATACTGTTCCTAAATCGATGCCGTAGTTGCCAACTGCTTGCTCACCAGCCTGCTTTTTCCCCACTTTTGCAGTGAAGTCGCCCATGACTACAGTATAATAAGTTTGCACCTTTCTCATTGCTAATTCAACATCTTCATAAAACTGTTCGATTTGTTCATCATCGTGACTGGAGTTTGGGCGTAGGCTTGTTATATAGGCGTCCAAATGAGTTTCTTTCTCGTGTGGAAAGTCACTCCGGTCGGTGACCTGTGGAGCGATTAGCGTCATCATAAATTTGTTCTTTGTGGATGATAGTGCGGACGGTGCTGGTTGTGTGCGTTTTTGTTTGTGTTGGTTCAGTAATGCTGTGAGGAGGGACCACGTTTTTTTGTACTTAGTGTAGCGTTAAGGCGATCACAAATGTTGTGCCAATTGTTATTAGTGAGGCTGATGGCGTATTCTTCCGCTTCTACTGTGATCCGTGCGATTTACGGTTATGCCGCTGCTTCTTCCTTCGTTTGGTCAGGCCTCTTCGCGCCTCCCAGAGGTGGAGCAGACGTTGGTCCACACTCGATATCTGCGTTGTTGCAGTGAGTTGCTTGGTGGCAGCTTTAAAATCTGCTTGTAGCTGTTGTGTCCACTTATGCAGGGAGGGCATGCCATGTTGCTCAGACTTGGTTCTGTTGCGTCGAAAATCGTCCCAGTTCGTTATTTTTAATCAGTTCTGGTGGGCGTGTGGTCACCAGTTGAACTTCTGTGGCTAGAATGCTGTGGTCCCTGCCCAGGGTCTCCATTTGGTTGTTCCAGGAGCAGTGAGTAAACCCCTTGCACATTGTTAGGGCAGGGCAGGTGTATCTTCTCATGCTGTTACCCGTTCTGGTTCGTGTGTCAGGTTCTGTCAGCAGAGTCAATCGATGAAGGGTTATGGCGAGGGCTAAACGGCGGCCTTTTGGAGTTTCTGTTTGGTACCCCCAGGCTGGGTGGGACGTATTAAAATCACCCAGAATAATCTATTTCTTGCGTGTTTGCTGCCGGTTGAAAAAGGATGTCCGAAGTCGTCCCGTAGCGATTTAGGTGCACTGTAGAGTGCTAAAAACAGATGGTTTGATCTCGATTCCTGGGTGCAATTTCTAAAAGCACATGTGGAATATAGGAGCTGTCGAGCATGTGCTCGATCACTGTTACTTGTTTGGATACAATTATGGCAGCTAGTGGCGGTTTGGTGGTGTCGTCTTGTCTGTGTACGCGTTGTATCCAGTGAGGGTGGGACATCAGTCTATACTTATTGTAGTGCTGTCATGCCTGGTGGGTGAGGCTGCGTGACTAGGAGCTGTGTGAGGGTGCCCCTCTTCCTTCGGTACCCTCTACAATTCCATTGCCACTCTCGGAAGGGTGTTAGCGCGTCTCTTAGGTTTCTGGCCCTGATTATTTGATACCGCCTTCCTTGTGAGGGGGTGCTTCTACGAGCTGGACAGGTAGAGGGTGACCTTCGTGGTTCTCGATTGGCATTATTGTCTTGTGGGAGAGAGTCGTTTTTGCTGGCTGAAGGTTGCGCTGAAGGTTGCGCTGAAGGTTGCGCTGATAAATTGCTTCATGTAAGTCATGGCTTGTTGCATGACCTGTTTAGCATGTGCTTGAAATCGGCCGTAATCGCTTCTTTCATTTTTTTGCATTTCCGCTCTCAGGACAGTAGCCATTTCTTCTATCAATTCGCACATTTCTTGTTTGGTGCAGGAATTATCAGAGGAGTTTCTCGGATGCAGGTGTGGGTTCTTTGTGAGTGGAATCGTTTTTGCTGGAGATAGCTTGTTTAGCGTTTTATGGTGCGGATGGGGGAAGGAAGGGAGGGAAGAAAAAAGCTGAAACTGCGCTGATCAACTCATCGTTGCCGTCTTCCTGGTGTACTCGTCAGGCGTTTTCGTCCATGCGGCCCGAGGCTCTTTTTGCTGCGTCTGGCTGCGGCTGTCACATCTGTTCCGACCACGTGCTTGCTTCTGGTCCTTGGACGGCCTGCGGCCCCTGAACCTATACTGCTACTTTGGGACTGGCTGGCTGTGTTCCCAGGATCGGTTGCGGGAATGCCCACGTGTTGCCCCAGTAGTCGTAGGTGCCGCAATATTGAATGTCGTCAGCTTGCCGGTGCTTTTCTGCTGCTCCGGAGCACGTAGCTCTTGTTAAAGGATTTTGTTAAAGGCGTCAGTCACAGGGTGCTCTTCACCCTAATGAAAGCATTTCATTGTGCAATCATGGTGTTTGGAGGGGTTGAGAGTTCCGCACGCAGTACAGCGAGGTTTAACCGGGATATAGTGCAAACATCCGCTCCATGACCCGTAGAGAGGCACACTCCGCACAGCCGCTGGCGGGGTTTATGAACCTTGCACCGATATTTCGCTCCGTAATAGTAGATGTACCGGGGAACCCGAATGCCAGGGAACGTGATGATGGCAGTAGCTGAATTCCAATCATTCTTGCATGCAGGAGCTGAGCCACCGGGGACCGGAGATTTGTCATGAGTGCTGCCGGCGTGGTGTTCTTTTCTATGTCGGAGATGACTCCTTTGCAGGAAGCATCTGGAGCAGCCTAGAGGCCTGAACCTCGTACTCCTTGTTTGTTAAGCATAGAATCTTGATCAGCTGCAGTCTTGCCGCTAGTTCTTCGTCCGGTGTGCTGACCACTGCGACGTTCTGCTCTCAGCGTATGCGGATAGTTAGCTGTTGGCGGGTGCTCATTGAATTGAGCCACCGTGCCTATGGCTCGAGCTATAAAAGGCTGCGCCCATTCTCCCAGTTTAAAAACATCTCTCGGTCGGAAGACCACTTTCAAGTCGTCGATTGGTAGCGGGCGCAGCTGCGAGCCTTTCTTGCGCGATGTCATATGTTTCTGACTTTGCTGTGTAGGTTCCTTGTTGGGTAGCAAGCTCGACGTAGCCTGACCTGTTTCTTGCGCTTCCGGGCAACAAGATACCAAGTCCCGTCCTCATTGTCTTTACTAGGTTCTTGAGTGATAGCGGCGGATGGTGTGGTTTTGTCGATTGCTGCGACAGGTATGGGTCCCGGGCAGCCATCTTCACGGTAGTAGTGCAGTGAGCAAGAGCGGCAGGCGATGCTGTCCCGAGGAATTCGCGGCGCTTAAGTTAGGCCTAACGCGACGGCCTGCTCGCCTCGAAATCTCCAAGGGAAATAAAATGCAAAGCATAGTGCGTTCAAATTTCATTGTTAATACTGACAAAAGCAAGTGCTAATGAATGAAAGCCATATTCTACATCATAACCTCATTTTAGTCAATCTAGGAAGTACAAGATAAAGGAAATAAAACAAAGTGCAGCAAGCAGTGTTATGCAAGATAAAAAAGTAATTTTTTCCATAAAGTTGCAATTAGGAAAACACACTCCTCTGAATAATACTTCAGCCATGTCCTCTCAATACACGCGTAAATAACACCCTTGCTATGCTCCAACATTTAGTGCAGTAATAAAATTTATAACATGCCAACTGTGCTGGTAAGCTTGATCAAAATCATTTTTGGGACAGTAGATGAAAAATACAGTACAATGCCACAGCCACTGATCTCCCTAACAATGCCCTGCTTGCTGGTCATTATTGTGCCTAAATTTTAAACCAAGGCACTGGTCTAGCTATTAGTCCTGGGTTTTAGCTTCAACTGTGCATCGGGTATTTCGTTTGCAGGGCCAGCAATTTAAAGCTATGTTGCAATAAACAGTCCCTCAGCATTGGACTTGATGTATTTTGTCCAATGTCCCAGTCCAAGGCCCACCAGGACGCTCAAGGGTGAAGCTTCTGCAGCGCTGCCTACGCACAACCCGCGACACCTCGAACAACAGGGCATACTATGGTAAGTATAACAGTCGACACTACAACTTAGGTAACTGCAAGTGAAGTAGCATTCATTTACATGGCAACTGTTTAATAGCTGAAGCATAATAAATGTCACTCAGTGAACTGCACTTGGACCCTAACATTTATGATCATGCAAACATGTAATTAAAGCTAAAACATTCATATTCGCCTCAGCGGTAGGATTTTCCTCAGGGTTGGCATTAAACACCATTTGGTGGCGAATAATCCTTTTTTCAGTTTCTCTTTTCCATTCAATGACACAATGAACTAGAAGACCAACAGGTTTTTCACAATTTTTCGGTGCTCTTTATTTGTTCGATCAGTCACGATGAGCCGTGATACAGGCAAACAAAGTGGTATTTTGTGTAGGGATATGAGCTCAGTATATTTTGCCCACTCAAACTAAAACGCTTCTGTGAAGCATCTCGCGTTGAACTATGCTATATTGGCCGCTCTTGTGGTAATTGTTTTATACTTTTACCTTTCCTGCCTGGGCTCACATGGTCCTGCAGTATTTTGCGAATAAATAACAAACAAAATTAAGTGGCAGTAGCAAGCTCGTGTGGATCGTAGTTTTATGCCGTCAGAGTTTTTGAGTTCACAAAAGTATAAATGAAAACTGCCGTGACCAAGATTATGACCTAAAATTTAACATTACATTCTTCATAGCTTGCACAAGAATCTATGCCATACATTATTGTGTGAGCTATGAAGAATATCGTGCTAAATTTTTTTGGTACGCAGAACAAAGTACTTAATTGTTGTCGGCCAAAACAGTTATAGTGACTCCATGTCTAAAATTACGCTTTATAAGTCAGGAACTGCTTCAATGATGTTATGGCTTCTACGTGCGCATCCATGCCGTTCCTAGGAAAGTGCGTATAGGTTGAAGGCTATGGAAACGACAACGAAAAAAGTACCCTGTTTTGGGGGCACACAGTCTCATGTACCGTGTGATTTACTGGGGATGGTGTGGATGCTTTACAGGTGAGGTTAGTCTAGCAGACTTGACCAGAAATTGATCCGCCGGAGCGTCTGTTCCCGTGTCATGGCTGGGACTCACCACGAGACGATTATATTAGTTTCGCAGAAATGTTAGTAGATTGCGCGAAAGCTTGCGCACTATCCAACGTCCCTTTCTGGAAAACTAACAGTTCACCACCTCGTGAGCAAACCCTCTTCTGATTCTGTCCAGGAACCTCTTCCTTTGAGAACAGAAACGCTTGCATGACTAGACGTAGTGCTCTGCATGCCCACGTCATTGCACTCATTGCAAGATGCAGAAGCAGCACATGCATCCTTGCTGGAAGTACCGGCTGTACCTCTGTCAACGCACTGCACAGGAGTGTAGATAATCTCCCTGCTTGTGTCATAAAGATGTCAGCGCCACCAATCGCCAGTCACCTGCAGCAAATCCGGCTGATTCCACATTTGCCAGAAGGAAAAAAAAATCAGCAGAGACACTTAAGACTGCTTACGTGTGGGAATGCGAAAGCATTATAATCGCTTAGGTGAAATGTTTTCGACATGCATTAAAGTTATTCTGCTGAAACGGTGTGTGTATACGTTGTCCATGGACAGGAAACATTCGGATAATTTTACTGCAGAAGGATGCATTTTACAGCCCCGTAAGCAGTTATTCGCTTATTCCAATATCCGTTTCGGTTCGTGATGGTGTCCGCCGCCACTGCCGCCTCCCGCCGTTGGGGACCATAACCGCTATCGAGGAAATGCGAAAAAGGTACCCGGTTCCCTCCGGGATCGAACCCGCGCCCGCTGCGTGGGAGCCGGACACTCTACTACTGAGCCACGCAATCGCTTGCTATCAGACAGTGGAAAAATGCGCTGTAAATGCTCCCCAGGCACGCGCACAGGCGCAGACGACCCGAGCCTCCACCAGTATGGTGGCGCCATCTAGGTATGGCGCCTGCAAACGCATCGTGCGCAGGCGCAGACGACGAGATGCGATTCATACGAGGCGCGCAATAAAAAAAAAGAAAAAATTGCCCGCCAATCCACCCTGTGAAGGTGGTTGGAAAGCGAAGCTTTTTACGCCACCCTCACGGTGACTGCGGCCGCACTTGATATTTTTATTCACGCTCTTCTTCTGCCGTCTTTACTTTCCGTGGTCTACCCATAGTGGGGTAGTCTAGAAAATGAACCGAAGCAGTTACTAGGCTGGAAGGGTTTCGAATGTCGTCAACCCTCTTTCAAGCAGCTGCATAAGCTTTGCAACAGCTGCAATCTAATCTTACGGACCGCGCCGAGCCTGTTTCCGTTGTTTGCCCGCAGCCCTTATCATCCATCATGTGGCTCATCACTTTGAAACTTGTTTTTGTGGTTTTTCTTGCGAAAACGAGTGCTTAGTTGTACGCTGAATGCCTGAATTCAAGTAAGCTATACTGCTATACCTGCAATTGTTAGCGGTTTCGTCGGGATCGGTTTTTTGATTACAACGACGGACACGACAGAACCCTTGGCTGGTAGAGGTACAAAGCTTCGCTTTAAAACGTGATCGCCAGCCTCCACAGGTATGGTGGTGCCATTTAGTTACGGTGTCTGCAAATGCAGCGTGTGCAGGCGCAGACGAGTTGTTTGAACATTTTCAGACGACGCTCAGAGAAGGCCTTCGGAATTCTTATCTTTCGTTGGCGGATTGCGAAAGCCAAATAAACCTGTAGCCTGAGAACGTGGACAATGTTGTGAAGGCAACCTGCATTCTTAACAACTTTTTCTCCATGACGACCATCGCTGCAGCGAGTTATTGCCCACTTGGATATGCAGGCTGCCAGGACATGTTCAGGGACCCTCCACGATGGCACTCGGCGACAAGGGTCGGCAGGTGCTTCTGTGTTTGGTTTAAATTTAAAAAAATTAATTATGGGGTTTTACGTGCCAAAACGACGATATGATTATGAGGCACGCCGTAGTGGGGGACCTGCGGAAATTTGGACCACCTGGGGTTCCTTACATGCTTGTAAATCTAAGTACACGGGTGTTTTCGCATTTCGCCCCCATCGAAACGCGGCCGCGGTGGCCGGATTCGATCCCGCGACCTCGTGCTCAGCAGCCCAACACCATAGCCACAGAGGAGCCACGGCGGGTTGTGTTTGGTTTGCTGTGGGCAAAGGCCCGCAACAGCACAATCGTTAGAAATTCGGTACGGCAGGAGTTTACTAATTATTTTAAAAGTGAAGGGCAGGTGTCTTTGGAAGGGGACATGCCAGGGGTCACAAGGCCGTAAGACAATCTGTGGACCATGCGCGGATGCTTCAATATCAAGAACACCTGCTGCTAGACTAAAGAACCCAACAGTGCTCTTCAGTGCTCCCTACTTGAGGGTTCGGCAGTGAGTCGCTGGATTCCCGATATCCTACTCTGCGGGCTCTCTTTGGCATTTTATTTCTCGTGCTCCGCTCTGGAGCGCGGTGAAAGTAGTCAGGTGAGTGAGTGCAATCCTGTGTATTCATTGTTGGCACATGCCCGGTTAAAAAACGTTCAATGAAAACAGGCATCATGAAGAAGAACTAAGTTTCTTATTTGCTTCGCTAATAAGGTGCCTCACTTCCTCGCAACTATGACAAGAAGTATTTGAAATTTTATTTCGTTTATTGGTCGAAAGGCGTACAAGGAGGTCGATTTGATGTTAAAGCAATAAATTCAATGAACTCATAAAAAGCACTACACAGGCGTAATTGACGACGACAATGGTTTTCACAAGGTGCTGTGCAAACAAACTGTGCAGATGAAGCAAAAAAGGCGTAACAGTAAGGGTGAGCTAGAAAGTAAGTTGGACGAGTTGGAGCGTAGTGAAAGTAAGATGGTTCCAGCTAAGTGAAAAGACGCGAGCAGAATTAGAAGGGGGAAGCAGGACGGATAGTGGCACTTGAAACTAAGTTATAATTCATAGAAAATTCCCCCATCCGCAGCCGCACATGTGCAGACACAACAAAGCACTGTACAAAGAAATACGCGAGAAAAAGAAGGCCGCGCCTAGAATATTTTGGAACCACATAAGCTTATTAGGCAGGAAGTCTGAAAAATACGAGTACAGCAACATATCCTGGACGAATATGGAAAGAAACTGGAAGGGGACATGACATTAAATGACATTCGCAAAATAACAGCCGAATCTTTCCAAGGAAATGACGAGGTTGTATTTGAGGAAAAAAAAGATCATGAAGGAACTAGATGGAAAAGGAGCTGGTGCTGACAAATTTGAAATGGAAGAAAGCCGAAGAGAAAATTCCTAAGCGCACACCCACAGGGTTAGACAAGGTTCCCATTAGGCGGATTAATGAACTAGCACCAAAAAGGAAGGAAAATCGGTTGAAAGCAATAGAAAAAAACTTAAAAGATAGACAAATACCAGACAGTTGGCGAAAAAAATATAAATATTTAGTTAATGAAGGTAAGGGGGAAAAAGATAGAATTTACTCATATAGACCGTTGACCATTGCATCGGGGATATACATAACTGTGAGTCGGCCTAGTTGGAACAGATTTATTTTTTTAAAAGCTTTTTGCGTGCTACCAAACAAAGGCAAAGAAAACGAGCAACACAAGGACGAGCGCTTTCTAACAACTACTTTTATTTTCGAAGAACCATTTGCTTAAGAACCCACAGATCTGCGCAATCCAGTCAACATAACACATCAATAACGCATACAGGTTGGTAATGCAGGTAATTAAATTGAAGCTGTAAACATGGGCAGAGAATAATGGCATATTGGGAGAACATCAGAATAGCTGCAGAATCAGTAGGCGTCTGGATGATGACTTGTTTGTCTTTTACTCAGTTTATTAAAATATCTAGAGATGAAAGGAGACTGCTACATGTGGCTTTTTTAGACATTACCGGAGCGTATGACAACGTAGACCGCAACATTTTGTGGGATATTCGGATATTCTGGAACGGGAAGGTATAGGCGACTGTATAAAGTTACTGAGGGAGAATAACAGAGAAAATACGGTTTGCATCGAATGGGAAGGGATGAGGAGCGAGGATAAAGTTTTATTTATTTATTTACAAGTACCTTACAGGCCTCGCAGAGGCATTGTGTAAGGGGGGGGGGCGATACAAAGAACAAAGTAAGAACAAATTGGGTTAACATCAAAGCCAGTAAGAACAATGCAGAACAAATATGAACAGCAACAGCAAAAAAAATTGTGTAAGTGCAACACTAGTCGTATGTATGTCACATGAATAGGCAAGTTTGAACACATAAAGAAATTCAACAGCGTGTTGGACAGATCGAATGAAGCGTAGTGAAACAGACTACGCAGTTTACCGGTACTAGTTCGGATAACAAACCGAACTTAATGCAACTGCATCACTTTGAAAAAATAAACTAGAAAATAACCATAACCGCTATCGCAGGAAATGTGAAAAAAAAGGTACCCGGTTACCTCCGGGATCGAATCCGCGCCCGCTGCGTGAGAGCCGAACAATCTACCACTGCGCCACTTTCTTATTCTTTATTGCATCTTAATATTAGTAGTTATATGCGAAAATTAGTTGTGTTACATATATACACACATGAAAAACAAATTCATACACGCTAGGCAGTCAAATGAAAGTTAAAAAATCGGGTAAACAAACACAAGCGTCCAGATACGAAATCCATTCACGAACGGGGTCAAAGGTTTCAACCACACTCCGCACTTGAGCAGCCTCTTCTCGAAAGACAGACCATGTCGAGCGGGGTGGCTCGGCATGTCTGTCGCCACGCAATCGCTTGCTATCAGACAGTGGAAAAATGCGCTGTAAATGCTCCCCAGGCACACGCACAGGCGCAGACGACCCGAGCCTCCACCAGTATGGTGGCGCCATCTAGGTATGGCGCCTACAAACGCAGCGTGCGCAGGCGCAGACGACGAGATGCGATTCATACGAGGCGCGCAATAAAAAAAACAAAAATGTGATCGCCAGCCTCCACGTATGGTGGCGCCATTTAGTTAAGGTGTCTGCAAACGCAGCGTGCGCAGGTGCAGACGAGATGCGATTCAGACGAGGCGCGCAATCAACTCGATTCTGATGTGAGATGTGCGCCACGTATTCTGGATAGCTCTTCGGTACACGTTATGACGTCTCCTCACAAGGTACGAACCGCTGCTGCAGAAGCGAATCGTTGAGCTACGTGCGCGGCTACAACCCGGCATCATCGGGCTCAGCAGACTGCTGTGCAGAGAACATTACAAGCCGCAGCTCGCCGTCGACGCCGGGCGAACAGTTCAGATCGTTCTCGTTAAAACGAGGCGAAGAGACTTTGTCGCGAAGACCCTGCTATGCGTGGTGCCGAAATTATAGCTACTCTTGAGCCGCTCCATCAGCTTACGCTGTGACTGTGCTGCGTGTGCCGTGCAGGCCTGTGACTTTTTTTGTATTCCCTTGCTTCGTTTTCTGAGGCGTTCTTCCGTGGGCGACCACGTTTCACAGCTGCCGCTGAAGTATACGCTTCGGAGAGCATCCCAGTAGACATAGCACCGATGAAATCCTAAGAGCAAGTGACGCGCGCGGGGCATCGACGTGACGTGTGCAATGACGCACGCACCAGGCATACCTCATTTTATACACTCAAGATTAGGCGTCTAGAGTGCATCGCAGTAGAGACAGCACCGATGGAAGGAGAAGATCAAGTGACACGTGGGAGGCAGCGACGGAAACAGTGACGTGACATGTGCAATGACGCACGTCCTAGGCACAAATTTAGTCAGCCACAACGGTGGAGCCACCGTGGCGGCGGGGAAGCGTGCTCGCGTATCACCCCGGAGGCCCGGGCTCGACTCCCACCCAGACATAAATGCACCAAATTTTGTTTACAATTGCGTTAATTGACTTTGTTTACACAAATCTTTCCGACAAATCTGACGTCAATCTGAGCATTTTTGCCGTCTTTTTACTCTACGTGCCATCAGCCTTTTCTGGTACCATCTTTCGGTCATGCCGCCGACGACAATGCCGGACTTTCGCGCAATGGGGCATGTAAGACTTTCGCATTAAAAATCACGTGACCTCTACAATCGTGCGTTGCCCGTGCAGTACGCAACGCGCTTAAAGCTTGAGACTCTCGCAAGCTTTCACTCGCACATACAACATATAGTGCGCGGCGACGATATTATCGCCCGTGGACTTTATACGGAAACTCACGGTGTAGGCGATGCCGACGGCAGAACAGGGTACTTTTTTCGTTGTCGTTTCCATAGCCTTCAACCTATTTGAATAATTCCAGGCTCTGAAAATCATTCTGGGGCCCTCTATTCTGACTCTCATAACCAACTGTGCAGTTTAAGTACGTTAAACCCCACAATTTCAATAGTTACTTGCAATAAAGGTTGAATTCATAAATCAATTCGCATCTTGAAGAACTTGTGAAATCGGTCGCAGCGTCAGAAATTGTGTCCATGCTTGTCTATCGCAAACAAGAAACAGTTCTTATGTGTGAACGACAGTATACCCCTGCTACTGCTACCGGATTAACTAAAGTTTTGCTCGGAAGAGCTGTTCGTGATGGGGTGGTACGTCAAATATTACATAGATGGATATCAATATTAGCTAATATCATCATCATAATAATAATCAGCCTATATTTATGTCGACTGCAGGAAGAAGGCCTCTCCCTGCGATCTCCGATTACCCCTGTTTTGCGCTAGCTGATTACAACTTGCGCCTGCGAATTTCCTAACGTTCCTACTACTGGTTTGTAGGTCAACCCAGTCCTGGATTATTAGCGTTTGGTAGCAAAGGTTTTGCTTACTTAAGTCAAATTTCCCCTTACACATAGAAGCAACATAGTACAGCACAACGCCCGCAACGAAGAAGACGGGGCAAGTAGTGTCCCTGTCTTCTGCATTACAGCCTGCGGGTCCCGTGACCCTAACCAAGTTGCAAGCAAGCGATTGCCGTGTCTGTGTTACTCTAACTGTTACGTTCGCCGCATGCAGACTCACGTCTCAGTGCCCACGGTTCCAGGTTGCGGACTCCTCGCATCATCTTGAGAAGACCTAGGCTGCATTCAGTCGTCACGTCCGCTTCCAGGAGCCTGCGCATGAGCGTTGGCGGCGTCCGGTCCATGGCATTCGCGATCCACTCCTTTAGCATCTGCACGTAGCTCGACTCCGACCGCCGCGTCTCCGGAGAACTCGCATTGGCTTCGTCGCCTCCGAGGCAAGGTGTCGTCGCACAGGCGCACAGAAAGACCGCCACTACAAAGAGCAATGCGGCTGGCGACGAATGCGCACTCGTCGCCGAAGCCATCGCGGCGGCTCCTCTACAAGCAGAAGACAGGAATCTCCGAAAAAGTCGATATTAACGAAGAACAGAAGTCACTGTAATTTGGCATGTGCCAAGCCGCGGCGTCGTTACGTACTTCAAGTGTCCAACTATATTTTGCAGTAAATTATTATCCAGATTGGCTGCTTACTTCGTGACTGCCCTAAGGGAACAAAGAGTACTTTGGCATCTCCAGCGAACGATGGTAGTGGTTGCGCGGGCTCGGGCTGGCTGCTGGCGCGCACCTGGCTTTCTAGCTTCTCCGTCGCTTATTGGTGCAATTCGTTCGCTCCGCGCCGGTTACACATTTTACAAACTAACTGATTACCACCCCTGTCTTCTTCTTTCCTCTCTCTCTTTTGTGTATGCGGGGTACCCCAAGATTATACTTTACGACGCTTCTGAATATTGATTAAAAAAACTAGCACGCCGAGGTTTCAGGGCAACAAACCGAAGTATAGGAGAAGAAAGCCTACGCTCATCGTTGCTATACTGTAAAACCCGCTTTCGCCTGGATAATCGTGCTTTTAGTGAGACCGGTTATTGAAATTCTCTCAGGTTGCTTTATTCTGTGGTGCAATAGTTAAGCCGAACGAGTCCGCAGAATCAGCAAGGTTATAGAACGTGTTACTTTGACGCGGAGTATAAAAAAAGCTGTAGAAAATTCGAACAACGTGTTTCGCTACGTTAATCGCCGGCGTGCATACTAAAATTTGTGGCGAAATCCGCGCTTGAGAGGCAAAGAAGTGAAGTCGAGCCACCCAACCTTGAATTCTGGCGTTTTCCGGGCGAGAAGCACGATTTCATTATGAGGCATGCTGTAGTGAGGGACTCCGGAATAATTTTGACACCCAGGGGATCCTTAAAGTACCCCCGATGCACGGGACCCCCATAGAATGCGGCCGCCGCGGCCGCGATTTTCTTCTGTGACCTCGTGCTTAGCAGCGCAAGACCACAGCGACTATGCCACCGCGGTGGGTGCGCCTCCCAACCTGTGACTAGTAATGCTTGATGCGGAGCGCGCGTGCTTGTAATGATAACAGGAGTAAAAGGGTTAGCTTATTTCTCTCCCCAACATTTTATTGTAACCATTGAACAATGGGCTTGTAGCTCCGCGGATAAACACCAAAGGAAATTGTGCGATTTTGTGCGATTTTGTGCTCTTGTGCGATTTTTTCTCCTGTCTTTCTGGTGTTTAAAGTTCTTTTCTTCTTTCGTCTATACCAGTAAACGCTAAGAATCTCTATCGGCATAAGGTTTTTCCAGCATTGTTTGCAGTTACCTTATACAGGCCAAAATATTCTTGCGTTGTTCAAGTAATCAAAGTTGATTAGTTAATTTTATAGAAATGAGTTTGTACACCTTTCCCTTCCCAGCTAGCACTAAAGAGATACATGACGTTTTAGAGCGCTTATCCGAGACGAAGAAAATGGTTTAAAGAAGACAGGAATAAGACAACTTTGTTGTTAAAACATCGTATATCTGCTAATGTCTGGCTTAATTATTTTTCTGAGACGATCTAGAACAGGTCTTCAAAACGTATTTAAAAAGGTGGCCTTGCATTAAGATTGGAAGGCACAAATAATCTCTTTGCCTGGGCTTTTCACATATGATTTCTAAACGCTTTTAACAGGTTATTAAAAGCTGGTGTAGTAGTGCTCTTGAAATGTTTACGATAATCTGAAGGTCGTTTTCGCCGGCTGCAGATGAGTGGAAGTGTCGGTGTCTAGTGCTACAGATCTCCTGGCACCGTGCCAAGCACTGTTGCCTGTGGAGGCCGACGCATCCTCTACCAAGCCACATGAAAATGAACATGTCCACGAAAATGAATCCGCAATACTGCTTTTGGTATGCAGCAACAATGTTTACAACCGAAATCAGAATGACATCCCGCTAAGAAAAAATGGTCGCGTCTTGACAAGCGGCCAAGTCAGGGCTTTTGTGGGAAGAGCACATGTAATGAGAACATTTTGACAAAGCAACCTTATTCAAAAAGTAATACTTGTGCAAGGCTTGAGCAAAATTAAAATGAAATGTAAATCCAATTGAAACCAAATGAAGAATGACTAAAACTCGCAGAAACAATTCTTAATGAGCTAGAAACTGATCACCAATGACTAGAACATACATGAACAGAATTCGTAAGTATAGTGATACAATGATGAAGAGAAAGAACACGAAGTGTGTTAAGAGAGAGAGAGAGAGGGATATACAGGGATATAAGGAAGGCAGGCAGGTTAACCAGTCAAGAGTCTGGTTGACTACGCTATGCTGGGGGAAGGGAGAAGGGGAAGAGAAAGAAGGAAGAGAGAGAGATAGGGTGGGGGTATGGAGACGTGCACGGACCGCATTGCAGTCAAAGGCGCTCGTACAAACCAGACGCTCTCAGAAAGCACAAAAGTGCCTTCACTGCCTTCTGAGCCGATGATCGGTGGCAAAGGTGTTCTAGTACAATCTGTTCACTCAGAAGACGATCATCCAGTTTCCTGAATGCGTTAATCATAGATTGTCTTTCCGCTTCAAATTGAGGACAGCGGGCGCAATAAGTGGTCAATGTTCTCCTCGCAGCCGCAGACATCACATGCAGGACTGTTAGCCATTCCAATTAGTGTTGAACAAGTTTTCGTAAAGGCAACTCCCGACCACAACCGACAGAGAAGAGACGTCTCGCGTCGGTGCAGTCCGGCCGGAGGTCCGAGTTGCAGCGAAGTGTTTAGTCTGTGCAGTCTGATGCGCCTTGTATGTGTAGTATTCCACTCAGTTAACGAGAGTGTGCGTGCTAAAATGCGAAGCTGTCTCGCAGCGTCGGTCCATGAGAGAGGCATGGGGACGCGGCGGTCTTCTTGGTTTGACGTGCGAGCGGCCTTATTTGCGTCATCATTTCCGATGATACCACAATGGCCTGGTATCCACTGAAGAGATATATAGATATATGATGAGAGTGCGCTAAAGTTTTAAATAAATGTGCTCAAGTTTCTCATTTAGCATAGTAAAGAGCCCATGCTATCAGATGAACAGACTAGAGTTATTTAGAAATTGATATCACAGCAACTGCAAGAAGTAAACTGAAAAATGCGAGATTGAATCGTATGGTAGCTGCCTCCAAGCAATGTTTGCAGCCATCTAGAAGCTTGAAAATAGCTCAAAAAGGAATAAAGCCGCATACCATCAAAAACAATCCTGTGATAAAAACCAAACAATGCGAACATGTCAGAATCGAAAATATTGCCTTTAGGAGACATCAAATAATATGATGACGTGAGAATGAAAAGATCCATAAAACCAAAAAGCAACAATCAAGTGCAAATAGTATAGAATACTGAAAAGGGGAAATCAGTGTAACAAGTGAACACCACTGTAATGCAGTGTACGATGAGACTGAGTAATGCTGCATAAATAAAATGATCTTGACACGAGAAATGAATGTGTAAGCCTCGTATTAGAAACTTATATAAACCTGCAAATGAACTGGAATGCACTGGAAGCTGCACTTGGGTGTAATCAAGGTAGCAATGCTCGGTTTATCTGAAAAGCATTCTACAAGAGGCACACACTTACCACTTTGGCAAAAACAGGCATAAGGTCAAAGGTCACAATGAATCATTTGCTAACCAGTGAATGCATTAGTACAGTGTCATGTTACACTTTGCACACATGCCCAGTTTCCTAAAGTAAAAAAAAAGCACTATGAGTGACAAAGAGCTTTCACACATTTAGCCCGAGCGAATGCTTTTCCAGTTCACCGCAACTTTTACATCCAAAGAAATTTGGTACGCAGTCCAGGCAGAGTTCCATTGATGAACAGCTTGGGAGCACACCACTTAACATTCTGCAGTCCCACTGGCAATGGAACTGCCATACATGCTGGTTCTTGAAATGTTTTCATTGTAGACATACTTGCTGCCCTGGACTGGTACACCTAGATATTTACACTGGTGCTCCATTTTGTCGATGTGGACACGTATCCTGAACTACGATGGTAGTTGAAATGTTTTCAATGCAGCTGCAGTGGCTTAACTAGAAATAATTGTCCACATACCACCGCTGCCATATATATGCAATAGCTCTTCACTTCACGCCTTTTGTTCACTTCAGGCCTTTTGTTCTCACACGCACATATGTCGAGGTCCTTGTGTTGCATGTGGCACCATCCCGCGCAACTGTTGCGTGCCGCTGTGGTTTACTAACGCAAGAAAAGAACCATTATTCCGGTACCCCAAGTTTCCGAGCAGCGTAGAACGCCCTAAAGCATGGCTGAAAACATTTCGCGACAGGGACAAGTGGCAAAGGAAGCATTTGGGAGCGTTTTTAATTGGTGTGTTCGCTTCACTTCACCGACGGCCACACCGAGAAACTGTGTAAGGTGTTTCTAAGCAAACTGTTACAGCCGCTACTGGCGAACTGGACCGGGGACCTGGATGCAACTGTGGAGCAGTTAAAACTGGCCTACAAATCACGGAAGGTAGTAAGATTTTAAAGCAGTTGAATGAGGCACTTTTCTGTGGCTTCACATCGTGTAAATAAAGAAAATAACAATTGGCACAGCCTCCCTCGATATTTTTTCTTTTCACCATTGCAATTGCTCTATTCACGCCGAACAACTTTTCTTTTTCGCTGCATCGTCTTTACATAAATATGCCACACGCCGGCAATGTGGCTGAATGTACGATCTATTATGAACTGCTACCTACCCCATTTTTCTAGAAAGGTGAAACTAAAGAAATCTAGCAGAAAATAGTTATAGAAACCTATGTTATTATGCGCGTATTTGTCAGAAGTTTCATTTAATGTTTTTTCGTTTTTTTAACCAGTAAACAAGCACGTCAAGCGAGGCAAGTAAATAAGCACACTCAACAAAAGCGCCCACTGTATCAGCAGTACTGCCTCTCGATAAAGAACTCGCCATTTCTCTTGAAAGATGGTCATAAGGCTCGAAACCAGCGGCAGAAGTGCGCCGTCCTGGCCTATGGGAGCCTATTAGCGGCCCAATACCGATTTCTGGGTATATTGATATCCTTGCAGGCAGCGTTGATATTTTATTTTATATTTTGGAAACAAAAAGAACAACTGTCGTGTCAATAAAATGTAAACGCGAAGCGCGGCCGCTGCGCGAAGCATGCGGACGGTGCCAAAGAAACGCTCCCACCCGCGCACCTGTCCCGGAGCAGTGGCGCCGCTGCGGTGGCGCGGAGAACTAGGCGCCTCATACCGCTTTCGGGCGACGTGGCAGGCCGCACCTCGTGCGTTTCATCGAGCGACCGTGCTACAACATTGCATCCAGATCATAAAAATAAACATAAGCAAGGCTAATAAAAATTACTGCGGTAATTGTTTTGAACATTCTGCTCAATGAAATGAGCACATAATATATATATTCTACATTAAGTATACGAAGCATTTCTAATGAAATTACCGACAGCTTATGCAATGACAATCTAAATTGCGTTCCCTCGCCCTTCCTGTGCTAGCAATCTGGTAGCGTGCATTTCTTAAAAGATTTGGAAAACGTAGTTATAGCAGATGAGTGAAGATGCACTAATGTGTATTGAAGCAAGCTACCCAATGACTACCCAATGACTGTGACTACCCAATGTATGTTCACAAGCTCTCCCGCACTTTCACCAGGGGCCACTTTGTTGATGCCAGTGGACTGAATGAGAACGATCAGTTGGCACATTGCAAGGGAGCAAGATTAATTAAAGCCACTATGCGATTAAATCATCATTACGTTTTGGGTCACCTGTCAACTGATGACCACCATTCAAGACACCATGCTAAGTTACCATGCGGGTCCGATGCTGCTGCAGTTATTGGCACACTGTCGCCTTGCAATCACATTTTCAACTTAGACCTCCACGCAGGGACCAGTCTATGCAATTAATCATGCACGCATCAATTCCGCACTGGCATGGATAAATTGACTGTGTGAATAACCCATATCACATGGACTCTAAGCAGCAAATGCTATGTATTTTTACCATTCAACTTACTTAGTGCACTGACATGCCTAAATAGAGGTTCCTCTGCCTCACGTACGCTAAGAGAATTTGTTGCACAAGCACCAAGAACCACGGCACGCACTGTTGCGCGAAGTGCACGAACAGCGCACAAACCGAAAAATTCAGAGCCCTTCCACTACTGTGAAGATGGAAGAGGAAACAGAAGGCAGGGATGTTAACCAGAAATGCCTCTGGTCGGCTACCCTACTCTGGGGGACGGGAAAGAGGGAATGGAAAGATGAGCGTTCACATAGGCCAGTCGCCCTTAAGAAAGACAGCAGTGCCTTCACAGGTTTGTGGGCCGACGAGCGACGGGGACAGTCTTCAAGGAGCACCTGCACGGACAACGGTCGATCGTCAAGTTCATCGTCACAGCGTCAAGATCGTCATGATCACAGCGAATCTGGGACTATGGTGGGTCTGCTATAGTGAATATTGCTATAGTGAATTTATATATTATCATTATTGACCATATTGAGCGTCTTCGACATGTTCGTCAAAGAGCAAGGACATCGGCATATTCTTTTCACCCGGCGCGATGGCCAAGTAGTGCAATTGCTGCGCCAAGTCCGCCCCATGGTCATAGACTAGCGTATGAGCCACAGCGCCTATAGCCGAGGCACACTGACGGCATCGTCAGGATTTTGACATCTGGATACTGGAAGATGTGGTTAAACGAGCGTCCGTCTCATAGCGAGTCCAAAGGGTAGCTGCTGGTAACAGCGTTAGCGGGATCTCTACGTCACAAGACACCGGGGCACAACGATTGGTGGGACGTGCAACCGCCGAGTATCATGACACTTGTGAAAGAGACATCGCCGGTGGTGAGGGGTATAACAATGGGCCATCTGTCATCCGTTTTGACACCTGTGCTAAGGCACAACTGGCGAGAAACCGTCACGCACATGGAGTCAAATCGCCATGCACAGCCAGCTGCGGAAGATGACGACGCTCGAGCCAATGTTGATGATGATAGTTTTTTACTACGCGTGGACACGATACTGGGGTACCTAGCCCTGAACAGCTTCGCTGTAAAAACCATGCGAGCACTTCTCAAACTCCATGCGTGCACATCGCACAAGCAAGAATTCAGCAGGTGGCCGACTAAATTCTGCGGAGGCCGCGCACTGTACAGTCCAATACCAGTCACAAACTGAAAATAATTGACTACCTGGCAAGTCATCCATGATATGAATGAAATGACATGAAATGCGTGTTATGCCATAATTGTAATTAATGACCTAAATGACCTCATGAGATGACGTCGTGGTCATTTCTTTAGCTGGATATGTATCAGGATATGTGTGGCGAGACTTGCTTGCATGACAGGACAAGAATGACATGGAACGACGTACTCAAGCATTCCTTGTCATTAATGTCACGTCACATAATTCACAGCATTCTTGTAATGACACGCATGTCATCCATGTGATGACATTTATGTCCTGCCATTCATGTCAGGCCATGTATGCATGTCATGTCATTCATATCCAGATGTATATCAAATTAGACAACCACGACAGCATCATGTCTTTCATGTCATCAATGTCATGACATAAACGCCATGGTAAGCATATGATGTCGTTGATGTCATAACGTGACATGCGCTTATATGTCTTGCCATGCATGTCATAACGCACATGATATGTTGTGAAATCCATGTCATTCATGTCAATTCATGTCATGACATGAATGGTGGTGGGTGGTTGAGTGGGATTGGTGGCGCCGTCAAGGACGCCATGAAAAACCAATTTCTTCGTCTAGTACAGAATCTGTTCGGACTAGCAGGGATCACTGAGTACTGCGACCGGTCTCCGATTGTTCGGCACCATGATTCTGGAACGCTGGCTATCCTGCATCATCATGAGCAGCACCCTACTGTGCTATCAACACGGCTGACAACGACAATCTTTCCGCCCGTGGATCAAGCATCCCGGACAATTACAACGCCGCATTAGCGCCCTCCCTTCGACCAACCAGTGACAGCAGCGATATTGGACGAAGCGTACAAAACGCAGCAGCAAGCACATGCCCTCTTCAGGGGGCTTGGTGGCACCATCAAGGATTCCATGAAAAAAAAATTATGGGGTTTTACATGCCAAAACTACGATCTGATTATGAGGCACGCCATATTGGGGGGACTCCGGAATAATTTGGACCACCTGGAGTTCTTTAACGCGCACCTAATCTAAGTACACGGGTGTTTTCACATTTCGCCCCCATCGAAATGCGGCCGCCGTGGCCGGGTTTCGATCCCGCGACCTCGTGATCAGCAGCCCAACACCACAGCCACTGAGCAACCACGGCGGGTATGCCATGAAAAACCACTTTCTTCTTCCCGTACAGGTTAGAAAGATATGTCCATTTTTGAAGTGTCCCAAGAGTGATGCTATTTGTTTTGTGGTGCTACCAAGACCTTAGTGTATTTGGTGTTGTGTTTGCGAGTCCTTCCGAATTACACGCTCGCTGTTGTTGTTGCTTAAGACTGATTCACGCTAGGCCGACACGACACCGATTTTGGTCTGCTGACTGTTGGCGACAGCAGTTTCCAGGACGGAATACGCTGTGGCCAACGGTTTGAAGGAAGGAAAATGCTGTCGCCAACAGGCAAACCAAAATTGGTGTTGTGTCGACCTAGTGTGAATCCACCGTGTGAAATGCATCGAGGAAAATCCAGGACCAAACACGCTCGACGAGATCTTAAAAGGTGTTATGGAAACTAAAACCTCGCAGTGCACTTTAAAAGAGGGATTGCATGGCGTTCAATCCAGACTAGCAGAGATAGAGGTTACACTTGCAGCGCTTTAACAATATCATGAAAAACTGGAGGAGTGTGAACAGCAGGTAACCCCAATTAAGAAAGACATCAAAAGCCTGAGCAAAAGCTAGATGAAATTGAAAACAGAAGCCGTAAGAATAACATTATTATTTATGGGTTGGAAGAAAAAAGCGATGAAAGTAGTAAAGATCTAGAACAAGCGGTATTCAAAGACAAACTCGGTGTAGAAACCCGATCAATGGAGCGTGTACACCATATTGGAAAAAAAGGAAAGCAGCACAAGGCCTGTAATTATAAGGTTTTACAACTTCGCAGGAAAAATGGCCGTCCTTCGTAACTGTAAGAAGTTTAATAATAGCTGAATATCTGTATCAGAAGACTTCTCGGCCTCAGTACGTGCTATACGCAGAAAACTTTAGCAGTCCTACAAAAGAGAACGTGACGCGGGTGATAAGGCAACACATGTTTTTGACAAGCTTAAAGTGAGCGATCCACTTTATATATGGAATGACGTACAGAAATGCAGGCTACTTTTGTACAACGTAAGTAACGACAACGCCGGGAAGTCCAGAGATGACAACGCATGACGAGCAGAAGTTGTAAATGCACTTTCTTTAATACGTTTAATTCAAGGAGTATTATGAACAAAGCTGAAAAATGAGAAGATATCTTGCTAATTGACTTACTTCACATTGTCGTCATAACCGAAACATGAATGCACGCCGATATTCATGATTCCGAAATAGTTCCTTCCTCTTATTTCCTTCGCTCTGACCATGATAGTCGCGGCGGCGGAGTCGCTATCGCAGTACGGCAGGGTTTATATTTTCGCTAATAGCAAGGTATTGCAGATCATGAAAGTGTGTGGTGCACTGTTTATGTCCATGAGTGACCCGTGCTGAGCGGCAGTTATAGGAAGCCAAACGCGTCTGACGACTATATAAGGAAAACTTCCTTTGTGGCAGATTGAAAGATCGTACTAAGCTAATTCTTACTGGTGATTTTAGTCTAGCCAGTATTAATTGGAGTACGTTGACAGCCGGTAGTTGAGATGTTAGTAGTTCTGAACTGCTTTTGAGCAAGCGCTGAGCGCTTGACTGTTTACATGTGCAGGGTGTGAACATCTCTTTCCTTCTCCTCTTTCAATCCCTTTCCCCACTTCCCCAGTGCAAGGTAGCCTACCGGGCTAAGCCTCGTTAACCTCCTTGCATTTCCCTTATGACTTTTCTCTCTCTCTTGAACATAGCGTTTTGTTTTTCGTTGTGTCAGCTTGTCCCAGAGGCAACGCGCATTCAAGGGCAGACACTTTCCATACTAGACCTTGCATTCTCTCTAACCATCTAACAGCCGACACCACACTCCAACAGAGCATATCAGATCTTAAACTGCTGCTGCTAACAGTTACAATCGGCGTTAGCGGATCAGTTCCTGAATCGCGTGTAGCTGTTAAAAACTACAATACAGCTGACGATGTCAGCATTATCGACTACCTTGAAGTGGCGTTAGAAAACCTTTCGGCTCAAACTTATGGTACAGTGAATATTCTATCGCTTAAACTAAAAGACATATTAGCACATTGTGAGGAAGCGTTCGTTCCCCCGCGACTAAAACGTACAAAACGCCGAAGCTCATGGATGCAGCAAACGCAGAAGCCCTAAAAAGAAAGCTGCAAAGGATGCGAAAGAACATACGTAATCCTGAAGAAATTCGCCAACTTTCTGATGAGCTAAAAACAACTATTCGGAACGCAGGAGGTGTTTTCTTTTCGACTGCGTGGGACTCACTGCGTGCGCAATAGACATAAAAATCCGCGAGTACCTTGAGTAACGGGCGCGCTCTTGCGTTCAATTAAAACAAAATATAACATGTATAGAAAATTGAAAAGGAAACCGTATAACACTTCCTTGAAAGAAAGATACTCTAGGCATTCACAAACTCTAAATAGAACCCTTTATTCAGCAAAGAAAAATTATTTTAGCAACCACATTCAACAGAACGGGAAGGATTCAAAAAAGAACTGAAGCCTTCTCAACCAGTTTCTCGGACGAGACATAAAGCAACATCCCCCAGAAAAAATAATTTATAACGACGCTACGTACACCACACCCGAAAGTATCTCTAATGCTTTTAGTGCCTATTTTTCGTCCCAGATTAACTCAACTGATAAAGACTTTGATGCAACGTACATTCCACGTGCAAATGCTTCTTTTTACCTTTACCCTGCAGATGAGTTTGAGGCGGCTTCAGTTATTTCGAGTTTGCGAAACACAGCCTCTGGAATTGACAATGTTTCCGCGCATGTCGGTAAACTTGTAACAGATATCGTGTCCCTAGTTATCGCGCATATAGTCAATACTGTATTTGTCACGGGCGTGTTTCCAGCACGGATGAAAATTGCCAAGGTGTTGCCACTTCACAAGTCTAAGGATAAGCATAAAATAGAAAACTACCGTCCAGTGCTACCGTTCTTCAGCAAAATACCTGAAAAAATATTCGCGAGGCGCCTTAATGACTATTTGGACAAACACAACATTCTCTCTCGGTACCAATTCGGTTTTAGAAAAGGCCTTTCCACCCTAACTGCATTCTCAACATTTACAGACATAATCAGAAAACCAATAGGCAGTGGTGGCCTAGTGGCGGGATTGTTCATAGACTGTGCGAACGCTTTCGATTCTCTAAATCATTTTATATTAAGCAATACGTTGGTTCGTTACGAAATTAATGGACTACCTTTGACGTTAATTCGCAGTTACCTAGAAGATCGGTGACAAATTGTTCAACTAGGGGATTTTCAGACTAATAGCAGCCTTATTAACCTCGGCGTTCCCCAGGGGTCCATACTCGGACATTCTTTTTAACTCTATATAAATGAAGCTTTGAAGCTTGTGTTTGCTACCCCTGTACTCCATGCAGACGATACTAACCCTATAATAGCTGATTGGGAGGAATGCAACCTAATTAATAAGCTTAACTCCGAATTAGTAATCTTGCACCACTGGTGCACATTGACTTTACCTCAACCCAACGAAGACAGTTTTTATCTTATTTCACTCTGAACAAAAGAAAACGACTATTCATGCACATGTCATTTACAATAACCATCCTATAAAACAATCTAGTGAGACAAAATTTATTGGTGTTATTATTGATAACCATTTAAAATTCCGTCTTCATGTACGCTCTGTAGTTGATAAGGCTTCAAATGGCTTGCATGCGCTGTCGAAATGTCGAAACTATTTCCCTCCCAAGATACTTATCAACCTTTATTACGCATTTGTTCACTCTCATTTTAATTACTGCATAGCAGTCTGGGGTTGCACATACAAAACTCATTTGTCACCGGTATTCACACTTCAAAAAAGAGCTCTTCGCATTATAGGCACCTCACAATACGCATATTAAGAGTCAAGATTTATTTAAAACCCTTAACACCATCAACATTTACGATTTGGCTACATACAACATCACCTCCGTCATGTATCAAATAGTCAATGAAAAACTAGCCTTGACAACAGTCTCACCTCTGCCCAGTCACTTCGCGCTGTTGGGAACGTATCGCGCTTTCGTTTTTATTACCTAAGGTAAGTACTAATTACGCACACTCTACACTACAGTTTACAGGCATCTCAGTTTGGAATAGGCTTGATAGTAACCTAACCACTCTAAGAACATTGCACACATTTCTTAAACAATTAAAGCACTCACTCAATTGACAATGCATAGCACTATGCATGCTTGCACACATCCTTCCTTTTTCTTTTCCTCTGCTGATATTTTTTGATGATGTGATGAAGAAAATTGTTAGAGCAATTTATTACTTATGTGTCAAATATTTCTGCACTACTGCTATTTTTTTGCTTTTTGCTTTCCTTTATTTTTAGTTATTTCGGCTGCTTTTGTTTTATGTGATTTCCCAGTATAAAATAACACCTGCCATAGAAGTGATTTTTCCTTTATAACAATCGGTAGGGACCCTTCAACAAGTTTCGTGGGTCCCAAAAGTGTGTACTTTCCAATTTTATAGTTTAATTATGTTAACTAAACTTTGAAACTTTGAAACTTTCAGACGACACTATTAAATTTTATGCTACAGTATCCGCAAAGGTTTTGGCTGCTACCTATCAAGGCCCGAGAACCACGTGACTCAGATCGATATAAGTGGAACTATAACTGATGAAGCTCGCTATGTTGCCAACGCATTTAACAAATACTTTCAGTCAGTTTTTTACACGTACCGCTGCGCTTACAGAAAGTGAAACTGTGACGGATCCTGCGTTATCAATCTCTGAAGTAGTCATAACTCAAGAAGGAATAGAAAAATCAAAAGAGGTGGCTGACAGATGGAGTAGCACACGAGGAATAAGGATTATAAACAGGGATAAGGTGCCTCAGAAAGGCTGGCCAGCGTTTCGATAAGAGGATCTGTCTTCGTCAAAGGCGGCCTCGTCATCCTCGGCGGGTTAGTTTTAAAGGATTAGTGGAGTGACGTCACGTCAATGCGGCAAAAAATAAATAAATAAATAAATAAATAAATAAATAAATAAATAAATAAATAAAAAAGCCATAAGATGGGGGTTGGCGGAGCGAGAGGCGAGTGAGCGTTCCGAGGTGTCGTATGTATTTTTATTATTTATTTATTTATTTATTATTATTTTTTGCCGCTTTCTCGCTCTCCTGCTCTTGTCCCCTCGTCTTAGAAACAGCGCCTAGACAGTCAAGCGCCAGCGGTCATTTCCTTTTCAGTCTCTGCCTTTACAGCCAGCCACAGCCGACATCGACGTGACGTCACTCCATTAACCCTTTAAAACTAACCCGCCGAGGATGACGAGACCGCCTTTGACGAAGATAGGTCCTCCTATCGAAACGTTGACCAGCCTTTCTGAGGCACCTTATCCCTGTTTATAATCCTTATTCCTCAAGAAGGAATACGTAATTTATTGCTACAGATTGACGTTAAAAAAACCTTGAGTTCGGGACAATCTTTAAAATGTTTTTCTGCAGCTTGGCGCCGAACAGGTAGCTCCTTTCCTGCATGCAATTTTCGTAGCGTCGCTTCAAACACCCACCCGGCCTATGAACTGGCTTCGTGCCAAAGGCCCTTCCGATTCACAAAACAGGGAGCAAGTTACTGGTAAACACTTACAGGCCGTTTTCACTCACTAGTTGCTGTTGTAAAATGACAGAGCATATCATTAGCAACGCAATTATCACCTACTTAGAAGATAACAATCTACTTTACTCCAAGCAAAGCACATTTCGTAAAGGTCTTTCTATCGTAACTCAACTCCTCGAAATAATTCGCCTGATCTTCCTACAGTAATTAACTCAAGACTTCAAGCTGACGCAATATTCATAGACTTTACAATCAATAAATCAACGAAGAGGAACTTTTAATTCTCTACGAGAAATATGGGGATGACGGAAAGAAAAGCCGGAAACTGCAGCTTGACAAGGCTTCGGCCCATTTGACAGGGTGCCTCCTCCAAAATTAATTGACAGGCTGAAGAGTATCGGAATTGACACTAACATAGTACATTGGATAACCGTCGATCTCTCAAACCGCACTCAGTACGGCAAAATAATTGACACTGAATCTGAAGAGTTAGATGTCCACCCCGGTGTTCCACAAGGGTCTGCGCTGGGTCCAATTCCTTTGCAAGTATTTGTTAATGATATCCATTCGCATGTTGAACCTGATGTAACGATAAGGATGTTTGCAGATGACTACGTCATCTGCACCATAGTACGGACGATTAACGACTAGATACGACTTCATTCCTCCTTAACTAACATTGCCAGATGGGGAATGGAAATTAACGTAGCAAAACCTTCATCCATGCATGTAACTCGAAAAAAGTTGCGCTTCAAAGTTGCGTATTTCCTAATGGCATTACATCTAACAGAAGGCGATACAATTAAATACTTTAGTGTTACCATCATAACACATTAAAATGTGATGTTGACATTAACCAGGCGTGCACAAAGCATATGGACAGCTGGCACCCCTTCGCAGGAAACTTGCACTGACACTTGCCAAAGTTAGGCTAGCAAGTATAAAACCTTGTACGTCCAATCTTTGAAGACGGCAGTATTACCTTGAATCCGCACTAAAACTACCTTCTTAATCAACTGGAGGGAATTCAAAATAAAGCTATTCGGATTGTGTATTCGCAGCATTCACGTTACGTCAATATAACCGCACTACGCAACAGGGCAAACTTTGAAACTTTGGCAATCCGGCGATGCATTGCTGCCTTAAAGTTTCTTTACCTTCTTTATCATGACAGCATTCATATAAGCAAACACGAGTACCTAAAACCGCCCTGCAAGCGCTCAGCCAGAGCGAACCATGACAAAAGTATCAGGCCATTTATCTCTAGCTGTAATACATTCAAGTATTCTTTCTCTCCGTCAGTCATAGAATTATGGAATAAACTGCCACGGGACATTGTGTCCTCAGAATCTGTCAATGCATTTGCTGTCAAGAATAAAGCATTTTTTGATCAACAAGTTGCGCCGTTCTAGAAAAAAAAACTTTATTTATGACTAATGGCCCAAAACCGCTATTCACGGAGTGAATGTTTTTCATGTGTATGCCGCTCGCAGTTCTTATTCAAACTCTATGTATGTAATGTGTACCCTTTCATGTTAGTCTAATGTTTTTTTCTTTTATTTTATTTCTTTACTTTTGATTTGTGATTATTTTTCATTTTTATGGGAAAAGATCACTTAATCGGGAGAAAAACCGGAAGAACAGTGCGAAATCGACCAATTCAGAGGCATGGGCATAGGTGGTTTGCATCTATGTTGTGTTGAATATGCTCCCACACCCATAATATCGGGATTTAAAATTATTAAAAACCAGCATTCCCATCACATTATATTTTGGGCAGTATTTATTCAACGGTGCATCTTTTTAGTAACCACCGCTTTCCGCGTGAGCGTAGAAATCCACCTCACGATTTTGTGGCAGATAATTTAAACTTGTGTGCCATGGGGCACTCAGCAACATTTTCATGGCTCATAGATTAGTGTCAATGATGGCCGTGAGAGCAAGGCACATGTGTTCATAATAATGTCTTACTTGTTGAGGTGTACAATTGTTATAATTCTTATTAATTCTTATCATTGAGGTGGGTTATTCAACGAGGCCTACATGAGTAGCACGAGAAATCGAAACACATATTCGACTAATTAACAAAAATTCACTAATAACTTCTTAGTTAATTTACGACACATATTGCAATTTACAAATTGTAGCCGGGGAGCTTGTCAGGCGTATGCCACTTGGAATTAATTTCCAGAATGACACCAGTTTGGCGAAGTGCGCCATCAAACTCACCGTAAAAATGCGCTGTTGTTCCACTTTTTTTACCAAAATGCTGTTTTATACATTGAAGCACAAAAGAAACCGTTCCGCCCATGTATTTCGTCCCACACATTGGGAAATAATATCTCGAAACTGGTGTCATCCTGGCAATTAATCTCCAGTGAATGCGTCTTGCAAGCTCACCGGCAACATTTCGTAAATTGCAATATGTGTTGTAAAGTAATTAACTAAGAACTTCATTAGACCAGTTTTGGTAATTAGTTGAATATTTGTTTCGATTTTTCGTGCTACTAATATCCGCCTCCTTGAATAACCCAGCTCAACGATAAAAATTATGCTACATGCCACAGGCAATTTTTTTAAATTTCGTAAACTTTTAAATGAACACCCTGTATATAATAAATATGACAGTGGTAAAACCTGTAAGAAGTACTGCCTTGACAGAGCCCTTGCAAGTTGTAAGCCCGCGAATACACGCAAAATAACGGCGTGACTGGCCACTCGAGGCAGTTTGGCGTGTATTCGCGGGTTTCTTTACGCTCGGAAACACTTTTATATAGGCCGTATTAAGCAACAGAAGGCTGCATCGGGAGTTTTTCGTGCTTCTCTACAATTTTCTCATTGACACTTTTCATCTAATTATCATATTTGAGAAGTTGAATAATTATTAAAAACTAATTATGTAATTAGGCGCAATGTAGAAACTAATCTGAGTATCGCCAAGTGACAGCAAACAATATTACCTTGTTTCTCTCTAGCTACGTGTCATTTGCCTATTTTAAAATCTTGGTGCATGGTAGTTGGGACACCCTGTATAGTACCTGTACAAGCAAAATTTTTGCTCGTTGTTATAAATACCATTACTAAAAGAAAAATAATGCGTCAGTGTCATTGGTCTTGTATGCCGGAGCACATGGATGATCCAGAATCGAAAAATGTAATCTCTCTTCTCTCTTTCTTTTCTTCTGCTCTTTGGAAGAGGCCGGAAACGAGGCTATACAAGAACCTACCTACCAATTACTTAACATCTCGCAAAGTGCCTGGTATGAGTAAAATAATGTTCTGTGTTAATAAGAAAAATATATTAACAAGAAAATGTGAGGCAGGCTGAAGCGTGACCTCCCCAGGATACTTGCAATGGAAAGCATGTAGGCTCACAGCTTGCGCCGATCGCCATCTTAGTTTTCTGGAAAATTTGCTCTCGCTTACATTGCTCGATTGAAAGCATATTACTAAAAAAAATCGACATATTTCTTTACTTTTCTGTTTCTGCTTCAACCGAAAACGCTGAACCCTAGTTATTGGAGGACCTAGCTGTTAGGCGAGGATGAAATTTCTCCTCTCTGAAGAGCTTTCGAGCAGTTAGCTGGCTAGACGTCGACAAGTCAGCTGCGCTTATGCGGGCAATGGCTCTTTTTCTTTCTTTTTTATGATCAGAGATGTACGTCGATATGTGCGTGACCCTGTAACGAGGTGAAGCATAACTTGTGGCACGCTTTTGCTCAGCACGTCCTTCGTCCGTTTCTCTCATTTGCATTTGCTCACTCAGTCCCAACGCCATTAATCTGCACGGTTGGAATATATGGGTAACCATTGTGCCCTGCTGTAAAGTTGTTTGACATTCGTCGGTAACGTTCGCATACCTTGCCTCTGTTCCTCTGCCTCATTGATGTTTTCTGTTTGTTTTTAAACCTGCCACAGCCTACAGTTTAACCGTTCCGGAATATTCAGTATAAGCTCTGTTAGCGAAACACCGAACGAGTCACAAACACAAAACAGACATGAACAAGTGCTACTAACGACGGCTAAATAGAACAAGGCCACTCACCTATATATACTGGGTGTTTCAGCGAGCACTTTCAAAACTTTTTTAAAGGTTGCCTGTGGCAGATAGCACGATTCTAGTTCATTAACTGGTCTACTCGAAGAGACGGACATTACTTGTTCAAAAAACTGAAATGCATGCTCGACTAATTAACAAAAAATTACGAATTAAGTTTTTATCTAATTACCTTATGGTCCATATTGCAATTTACAAATTCTAGCCGTGGTGCTCTCTCGGCGGATCCAGTTGGAACGAATTCTCGGGATGAAACCAGTTTCGAGATATCAATTCCCGAACTTTGCGGAGAAATGCATTACCGTTTCACTTAATTTCTTAACAAAACGTCGTGTTATGCATTGAATCAAAAAAGTCACTTTAAAACTTTAATCAAAAAGTAACCTTTAAAAATTTTGAAAGTGTATGCTGAAACACCCTGTTACTTGGAGCGTATGCATCCCTCCCATTGCCGCGTAACTGCGCAATAAGAACCTCGACCAGATGAAAGATCGCCTAGTCAACAAACATCATTATGAAGTCATATTCGGCAGTCAGTGAGTGAGTGAGTGATTCCAGTTGGTTTGTTGGTTCTATATGTCTTCAGAAACAGCAGCAGGAAACACTCTCGTGAGTTTACGTTGCCCATTGGGGAATTTCTAAATTCTAAAAGTGCCAGTTCTTGCCACGTGAGAAGCTAAGCAGAATCGAGGCGGGTCAGTACTTCAGAGACAGCTCACCTTATAGGGAATGCCGACTGTTTATTGCGCCCCTCGCGCGCACCGCAGAAGAGTTCTTGTGTTCGCGTTGAGCGCTACAGTTAAAAGGGGCCCTGAAGCACTTTTTTATCGAAGTGGCGAAAGGCATTCGAAGTGAAAATAGTCAATTTCAGAAATACTTTGCCGGAAAAAGTACTTCAATGCGTTCAACAGAAGCGGAGTTATAGGCAATGAAACACGGCCTGCGCTGTGCACCCGTTCCTTCTTCAATGCCTTGCACTGCGAAGGCTACGGCAGAGTGGGGCGTGACCACGACACTCTGCCTTTAAAATTTCTCCGTGGCACCCAGTTCAACTTTAATTTTGGATGTTAACGTAGCTGCCATGACGTGCGATTATGGTGTCTGCGACGCCCTAAACGTAAGCCACACGCGGTTGTCCTCAGCGAGCCGCAGTGCGCTTAGGCAGTGCACTCGTGGCGGCACTTCGAGGCGGCCGCTGTATCAAAGCTGCGTAGCTGACCGCAGCTACAATAGTCGCCGCGTATGGAATCCACTTTATTATGATATAAAGTGTCCAGAGGAGAGTGAAGAGCAGGCTTCTGTTTGAAAAGAGAGCGCTGAGCCGTGCTCCCTCAAGGGCTGCAGAAGATAGCGCCAACCTTTCCTTTCTCAAACGAACCACTTTGTAGTAGCGCTTGAGAGAAAGGTGACTTCGCGCTCCGCTTGCGAGCTCCACGTACCGCGTACGACAGCAAAACTTGGCTGAGATGTTCACAGCAGCGTATGCTACCCGCGGACTATGTTATTTCACCAAGTCCGAGGGGTGGTTCAGGGCCCCTTTAAGGCAAATTCAGCAGGGAATGTAGTACTCCTTCAATTTCTCCCCCATTCTGTCGCGTTTATAACCTTAAGGGTTTGCCCATAGGTCTTACTTTTGTGCAAGCTGAGCCACTCAAGGCACTTAGAAATCTGCCAGTCCGATGAGGAAGGAGTGAACTGGGTGAAAGCAGCTCGCTCAGGTGCAGGGTGGCTGGGTTAGTTCGCAACGGGAGAGAAAGTGGCAGCAACATAGATAGCCGCATGGGGCACCATTCACATGTTGTCACGTTGCCCCATGTGGTAACTAAGGTTACCCGCCGCGGAGGTTCTGTGGCTATGGCATTCTGCCGCTGAGCGAAACGTCGCGGGTTCGATTCTTGGTAAAGGCGGCTGCATTCCAGTGTGGGCGGAATACAAGAAAGCTCGTGCTTCGAGCTTTGGCGCATTAAGTTGACCCATGTGTTCAAAATCGTGAACCCTGCACTATGGCGTCCCCATTGCCCCTGTAAAGTTTTCGAATGTTTTTCATTAGTCATACAATGGTTAACCCTATTGCAAAACCCAGTATCCAGTGCCCAGTGCCATGCCTGATTATGGGCCCAGTGTCACGCGCTTGATACTGGGACGCTGGCAAGGCGCGGCATACTGGGAGGCGCTGGGCGCGGGGTACTGGTGCGAAATGCAGCTGTAGAGCGAGAAATACGCGCTGCCTGGGTACGTTATATATTTTTTTAAATACAAGAAGGAACAGAGAGCGCTGTAATGCAATAAAAAAGAAGGAAAAAATGTAAAAACAAAAATAACACCTAGGGTTCGAACCTTCGACCTACAGATCCCAATCCCAGTATCTTACCACTAGGCCACGCAAATTCGTGATCGCCCTTTCATATTTTGCCATGTCAACGCGCAGAGACAGTAGCAGCTTTGCAGAGACGTCTCGCACAGACATGGTAGATGCGATATCGCCTTCAACTAAAACTTACGCCTCTATCAGAACGAAAAAGTTGTTGTCCGTATTGCATAGTATGCCTTAAGTGCTGCAACACTGATTTGCTTTTGCGATTGGTATATTAACTAGGAAAAAGCCTTAAATGAACCGCCGACCCGGGATGTTGTACGGGCTGTTACTGCCGATTTTGATAGCCGTTTATTGTTCTTCGCGCAAATGTAACTCAACATTTCCATATATGGACAATGCTTTTCAATCGACAGGTATGTTTAGCCACATATCTCCGTCAGAGAAGCGTTCGGTTAATGCGGCTGGCAGCCTTCAGCAACAGCACACATAGGTATGTTTATAACGCTTCATATCGGCGCTCATCGCTTGTTGTGCTGACACCGTAGACACGAAAGAATGGTCTGTTTAAAAACACCGATGGGAAAGCGGAACTACAGAGTGATTTATCCTCGTTAGACTTGGTGATTCCTCAGCCTAGACGGGCCGATAGAGTGTAGACGGACTCGGCGGGTACGGTAGGCCTAGCCTTCGGGGGAAGCAAACGATCTCGGTTTGGGTACCTGGCGAATGGGAAAATGTTTGTATTTGAGCTTCAGAACCTTTTAACTATTCTTTTTACTACACCAGGGAAAGTGGAAGCGCACCAATCGCCGCAGCTTTGTTGTCGGTGCGATAATATCAATCAGCGGCAGGCTTCCTGAGGTCCGTTCGAACGCGTCTGAACGGCTTCTGGGTTTCGTGTCGACTGTACAACACTGCGACAACTCGCAGTCATCGCTTGCGTACAAAGTGCTAGAAAACGAGGCGTTATCTGCGTTTGCGTAATTTCGTTCACGAATACAGCTATCCGCACAGTCAAAAGGAAAATGTACAAAGCGAAAGTGATCTGAAGTGTCGCATATGCATGGGCTAGCTAGCTCACGCACCTTTATTCCAAGCTGCAACACCGCCGACACGAAACAGACATTATAGCGACTCCAAACAGACTCCAAATTATAGCGCTACTTAGGACAGGAGTCTGTTTTTTACACAGGAGATGCCCATGAAATTGTATCAAGCATTTATTATTCCACAGCGCCTATATACTCCGGCAGTGCGGCACAAACGAAACCAGCGAACTCCAGCGACAACCAGCGTGTGTACAGCGCACACCAGTGCGCCCCAGCGTCATAGCACTGAAACCAGCGTCTCGTCCAGTGTGACCCAGCACTTCTCCAGCGATCTCACCAGTGTCGCAGTGACTCCCAGTGACTCCCAGCGTGCGCCAGCGTCTCCAGTGCCACCCAGTGCAATAAAACACGCTGGTTTCACACTGGAAGGCACTGGAAGACGCTGGTTTTTGCAATAGGGAATTGTTTAGCGTAACAACTCCACCTTTCTTTTAAATTTGTTTTTCTGATCATCTGTTGCAGAAGACATTTGAATATAATTTGCTCTGTTAAAAGAAAAGCTCGATTTGTCAAAATCAATGGCAGAAAAATATATTTAGGTCTTTCATACTCGTTGAATTAATTGAGATGTGGAGAAAGAATTGAAGTATCAAGTTAAAAGCTGTCCCTCCAGTACAGAAATAAAATCCCTAATGCTGTACACAGCCATGACGGAGCGCTTAAGCCGCTAACATTTAGTTATTGATTTATAGCTTAAAAACAAAGTGCTTCTGGTGGCCTACTAGTGTGGCCTAGAGCACTGCACGGGCTCGGGCTTACCCGAAAGCCCGGGCCCGGCCCGGCCCGTGGGCCGGCTCGGGCCGGCTAGCGCAGTTTTTTACGAGCTCGGGCCGGGCTCGTGCACGGCATGGGCTTTCTTACCCGGACCCGGGCCGGGCTCGGACTTTCTGGTGGTGTGCATGTAAAGTGCAGCGAGTTATCCTCTCGCGTCTCGACTCTGAAAAACCTTTTCCCCCTGCGCAACTGGAAGCTAGCAGTGCTACTGCTGTGTACTTCCCTTTTCTTCTTCCGTCGTATTTTGCTCTGTTTGAACAGAATGTAAAAGTCCAGAAAGACCGAAGTCGCCTGAAACCAAAGGGTGCCATTCTATTCCATACCTAAATCATTGTAATTAATGCTTTCAGCGCGGTGCAAGCGCGTTCGCGACTTGCTGATTCTTCAAAGGCGAATTGGTAAAACGATTACTGGTAAGATAAGATAATTCGTCACACGGCTGAAATATGGCACTGCGTCCATCTATGATTGCACGCATGTTCTCAACCGGCCGCCAAGCAGCAGTGCATTAAGCTGCACCATGGAGGAACGAGAAGCTTTCTTTCTCCATTTACTCCATCCATACGCTGCGCTCAGGACCTGTCGTGGCGTGGAGATCAGTGGTCGTGGCTGCGCTTCTGCTAGAGTGTACTAGGATACGGTTGAGTGGGACGAGCGGCTGGGGCGGCGCATGCTTTGCAGTGAGGCGCCCGACGTGGAAAAATACTGTGGCGGCGTGGCGATAGAAGTGGATTGGGCCGCATCAAAGTCGCGCCGTTGGAAAGTGCTGGCGATACTGCTCGGCAGGGTCATTCATAGTACTTCGCGCGCTGGTATTTGGGTTCAGACCGCCAAATTGTGTTCATAATTGCATATGACATGTATTTATGCCTTAAGAATAAATTACTTTCATTCTCTACTTTAATTTATTTTTTATTGCCACTCGGTGGTCCTTTTCGGTCTCTGGCCGGGCTCGGGCTTAAGTTAAAGGGGTGGCGGGCCGGGCCGGCCGAGTAACGTAGATTATTTCCGGGCCCGGGTCTCGCCATAAAACATTTGGTCGGGCTCGGGCGGGTAGCCCGGCGTAAAATCGGGCCAGGGCCGGGCCCGGGCTGAAAAAATCGGCCCGTGCAGTGCTCTAGTGTGGCCTACTAGTGGCATCTTCTAGAGCCCGATAAAAGTGCAGGTCGGTTTCTTTGGTATTAGTCTCTCTATTAGTTGCTGTTTGAAGAATTGTGATTAGTTTTGTTAATTTCAAAGCGACGAGATTGCAAATCGAATACCTTATTTTTTTTATTCGTATTGTTTCACAATACTAAAAAACAAAAAAAAATTGAGCGTCTTCATTTCAATACGGTGCCATTATTCCAATACCCGCCACGGTAGCCCAATTGCTACGGCGTTGCGTTTCTGAGCTAAAGGTCGCGCGTTCGATCCCGGCCGCGGCGGCCGCATGCCGATGTGGGCGGAATGCAAAAAACGCTGGTACCATGCATTGGGTGAGCTTTAAAGAACGCCATGCAGTTGGTGAAAATTAATCCGGAGCCGCACACTACGGCGTGCCTCATAATGATATCATAGTTTTGGTTCACAAAACGCAAAATTTTAATTCAATAATTTAAATTTTCGGATAGAAGTTGAATCCTATGAAATGCAATGAACAGATCATGCAAATCTATGCAGCGGTTGCCATGTGAAGGGAACCGTTGCAATCCGATGGATCAGAGTGAGAAAATCGGCGCAGGTAGAACTGAGCTGAAGCTTCCTCTTATAGCAAGACGCACACGCTAGAGGACGTGAAAATTGCGTCACATACATCGTCATTGTTTTTATTGCTCATTGTGTAACAGGGTTCCAGCAGATCGCGTAGCAGCGCTGCCGTTTAAGTGGAATTCAACGCTGGTGGTCCATGGGCGGCGGTAATGCGCTTTCCGGATAATGGCCGAGCGATGGGATACACGAAGCGAAGTAACAAGAAAAGAACGACAGAAAGGAGTGGTAGGAGAAGGGAAAAAAACGGCGATACGCGCAACCACACAGAATGAGTCACTGGGTCGCAAAGCGTCGGACGGACGCACTGAATTACCACTAATCGAGCATGTGCTGACTCACAACGAACGGCTCCAACAGTACAACCTGCGTTCTTTATGTGGCCTAATGACAACAGATATTACGCTTAGCAGGATATCGCTGTTGAGATTACATGATCTCGTTACCACACGCGCCCCCGTACTCTGCGACTATTGTATTGGAATGTTGCGTGTCTGGCGCTCGAACGAATCTTGCATTGTCTGAATGCAGGTTGAGCCGACTGAGTAGAACTCTCCATCTGGCAGCCAAAGTGCCAAAGGCATTTTCAACGATGCGCCTGAGGGAGAAAAGATTTATTTATGGTCTATTTAGGATACTGTAACGCTTGTATAGCACACACCGTAAGCCCAAATATATATTGGGGCTATCAGAAAGAAAAACAAGCCGGTACAAACTATTGCGTGTACAGCATCAAATTCAGCCAATTTTTAGGACACAGGATGCCAGTATGATCTAATTTCTGTGTAACCTATGTTTTCTTACCTAGCTCTGCTCTGCCGCTAGTTGAAGACCCTATGACTTGGTTGCATGCCTTTACCAGTGTAGGGGTGCATAATGTCGGTGCGCAGTTGAAAAGTGTCGTTCCAACGAACACATGTGGTGTAACTATGTTGCTGTAGGAGAGTCGTGCTAGGGCTCGCAGGTTCGCAGATTCGTTTGATAGCTGCTTTCCAAATGATGTAGCTTTGAAGATCCCCCCATCACTGTGTGAGCCTGGAGCTCCTACATCAACCATGATGAAGCGATAGCTTGCATCGACAACGGCCATCAAAACGATGGAGAATGTTCCCTGAAAAAGATAAGCACAAAAGCCGGAGCTTATTGAACCATATGTGTCTGCAGAAAAAATAAAGTGCAGTGCCAGCGAACTGCTTCACAAGACGTGAATTTCCTGAAATATTCATCATCGTTACCATACTTAAAATGAGTTCTTATATATATATATATATATATATATATATATATATATATATATATAACCTTGGGGAATGGAGGCGCTATTATAATTCAGCTTGAGGATGTATAATGTGCGTACAGTGCATACTCACGGGTAGGTACAGTGACTTCAAGCGCATCCAGAGTACTCTGCATGTGTGGTGAATTGCCAGACGACATATCGTTGACACCATGGCCACTTGCTTTACGCTCATTCCTGAGGAGCGATACCCATGTGCAAAAGTGATCATGTCAGATCCATGCTGCACTCATGAGGTGAAGTTGCTGATGCTTGCATTAGTGATGTACGTGATAGTAATGGCAAGCCTCTCTCTCGAGCAAACAGGCTCCCGGCAGGGAAACTTCTTTCTCAAATCTCCGTTGACCTGTAGGGGCAATGCCTCAAATTTTTCAGGTGTCATCCGGTAGTATTGGAAGAACATTGCAGAATCCTGCCTCATCAGCTGGAACTTCGACAGGCAAGAGCAAGAGCTAAGGTTATTAAAAACGCTTTCCATACAAAATGCAGGCACCTTCGTTTTTCGGTAAAGTTGTTTAAAAAATTCGCTTACTGCTGCGCTGTTCTTGCTGAAATTCAGCAGAAAGGTTGCATATTATTGTTCGAATCATTCAATATAAATTTAGTCAGGTTACTTCAATACTTTCTTCTGGTCATGAAACTCCCGACGAAGTTTCATATAGGGACAAAAGCTGCCAGCAGAGGCACCGCCGTGAGTTAAAGGGCACCGATCTGTCGTGCTTGGAAGGGCAGTCGCGCGCTCGTGGGGATGTTTGCCATGAAAAACACTTCGCCCATGTTTTTATTTCACTGTGTCCGCTAACTGAACATAGCAGTGCTTACCCTTCACCTAATAAGGTAGCATGCGAATTGTTTATTACTTAGTCATTGATTGTTAGCAATGGTTCACCCAAGGCTGCCCGTCAAGTGTTGCAATTTCGCTTGTGCTCGTACCTATACCTACGTTTCTTGATACCTGTGTAGGAGATTAAAATCGTGCTGAAATGATACAGTGTGCCACGACTAAGCCTAGCTGACCCACAGATTAAGGTTGCTTGCGCAAGAAGTTATGGTGCGCCCTATACTGCGCGCTGGCGCTCCGCAGCACTTATTCTCCTGTTAATTGCCTGTTTATTCTGGGGCATCGCGAAGCTGGAAATGGTAATTTCGCGCGCAGAACAGTCACGTCTGAATCAAGTCATCTTGACACTAATTGCAGCAGCAGCTGTGAACTGCGCATGCTAGATATAGGCAATATGTGCGGTTTCTAAGCGAAAGTTATTGCATTTACGCATACAAATTTAAACATGATCACTTCAAACCAGCGCGAGTGTATTTTTTTTCGTCCATTCACATTTAATGTCGCAGTGACCATCTGTTCAAAGTTGGCGTTTCACTTAGTCGGCCGAAAACAACACCCGAGTTTTTTTTATAAAAATACCAGCGCAGATTGAAACCAGCTCGGAGCTTCCATCGTCACTCGCTCATTCAAGACTACATTTAACGATAAAACTGAATAACTATATTTTTTTATGTTCCTAGAGCCTAATTTTAATCCAACTAGAGCCTAATTTTCGTATTATTTTTTCTGCCTAACAGAAAACAAGTTTGCACAGGTCTTTATGGATAGCATTTTGACTTGTGCTAACCACGCTACCCTTGCAGGACAGTGTCTACTTAGTAAAAGGGTGGAATGGAGGGCATGGTATACGATTATTAAGGAGTAATTACTAGCAAGCGTCAATAATGCAAAAGTGCGGCAGGGACTAGTGCACATATGATTGCAATTAAGATTGCGTTTGATAGACTGGCAGAAAAGTTGGTGTATAGAGGGAATGAGACAAAACACTTGGAAAGATAATTTGTCACTGCTTTCCTCTCACCTGTGGCTGGACAGGATGAACGAGCACCAGCAAGAAATAGTCTGTTCCTTTCGCGTGTAAAAAATGCAAACGGCACTTAATAAAAAAAGTGCACAACTTCAGCCGTAGTGCGTACAAAATGTATTGCGCAGCCAACACTGGCCGAGGAAGTACGGTCGTCCAGCAGGATGTCTTCAACAATGTTCATGTAGACATTGGCACAGACTATATTGTCCACGGTGCACACTTCTAGGTGCTCGTCCACAATTTGCAGAAGGCAAAGCAGCTGGTCTAATGGCACTTGGAAAAATCCCCTAGTCTTTATTTCGGTCAGTGCACTTGGCTCTCGGGAGGTGCTCCCCAGTGTTTGAAGGCAGTCTTGCAGCTTGTTTTAGCAAACTTCCTTCCAATCTAGCCGCCAAGGTAGTCCAAAATGCAGTCCTTCGTTGACTCCGGATGATTGATATCTTACATGCACTCAGCCGGCTCCAGTAGTGTATCGTCCAAAAGAACTGCCAGGGTATCAATCTGAAACACAAATATCTTGCTCCATCACTCAGTGAATGACATGGATGAGAAAATTTAAACACCAGGAAGCATAATAGATCTTCACTGCATTTAAAACGCGACGTGTATGCCATTAGCATCAAATGGCTAGACAATCATTATCACATTTCTATACAGTGCACAGCTACTCTGCAAGTTGTTTTGGTGTGTGTGTTATTAAAACGTTTACCTGGTTAGCAGTAGGTTCTTTATGCTGAAAAAGATCTTGCATTTTTAAGAGTAGGTGTGACCCATCTTCATTTTAGCCAGAGCTATCACTTTTTCGTTTGGATCATGAAGCAAAAAGTAAGCACGTTCATTACAAATGCCGCGCTTCAAGTAAACCTCTAAAACACAGACACTATCGCGGTTTATACAAGAAAAGGAATGGGGGCTTACCGCACTGAATTCGTGGACTTCATGTTTGCCTTCATGATGCACTGTTCTATAATGAGCTTCTCGCGGCCGGATAGCTTCTGAATGGTTTCCTGCATGCCACGTTTTTCATTAGCCTGCGCCTCCGCTTTTGCGAGCTTCCGCTGACACGAATGAAGTTGTTGCTTCACACTGCGAAGTTGGGCCTTCACCCTTTGCAGCTCTGAGGCAAAGCAAATAGCGTGCTCTGTTAGGCACTCTGCATCAGCACCGCCAAGGCGATTCACAGTTCGTACTTCATCTGCAAAAAGTGACCAAGAACGAATTTCGTAATGATAGTGATGCCAGTTTGCCTGCGTAGTGGGCAAGTAGCAAACTCCAAATGTGTGTACCAGACTTACCGTGAATTTCTTCTTCGGCTACATCGGTGACGTCTGCAGTTGCGACGGCCGCAACTTCGGCTTGAGCGCAGTTTGAAGATACCGCTCGCCGCCTTTTGCAGGTGGGTGCCATGTCGGTGCATGCCAACGTTCTTTGGGCTTAGACAAGTACACAGGTACGCCTTGGAAAATCTTTGGAATGGCGTCTTCTACTAGTTTGGGCTGATGGCGTGGCAGTGACACAATGTTTCCATTCACTGTACACACGTCCGCCTGAATAATGTCTCCGGCCTCAAAATGTTTTCGCACACGCGAAAGTACTTCGATTCAAATGAGAATCCGGCAGTCTCTTGTCGCGGGATTGCTCGCTTCCACCTGTCGCATAGTTCCGGGATAGCTGGTAAACAGAATAAGGAGACTTTTTCGTCGACGCCCTTGTATCCGGAGCGGCAGCCTGGCGCAAAGCAAGTGTTTTTAGGCATCACTGCTATGGTGAATTACAAAGTGTCGATGTCACTACATGGAGAGACACGTTCAGACGAAAAAAAAAATCACAGCATATCCACGGGGTGAATGATGATGAGTGGGCGAAGCTCCGGAGGGAATCATCGGATTTCCCGCTTAAGGGGACGCTAGCACAAACGCGTTAGAAACGTGCAGTACTCTCTAGTAAGGGGGAGCGGCCACAGCGTCTTACGCAGCCATTTACACATGCCGGAACGTGCACCGCGTTTGCCGACGCCATCACATGACTGCTGAGAGAGTATACCCCCGTATTCATAAATGCTCCTCGACTTGAACTTGACTTGCCACCGCCTTGGGCAGCGCGTTCGAAACGCGTTGAAGGTAAGGCGGAGAGGCCACAGCGTCTTACACCAGCTTCTTACACGGGCCGTAACGCGCTAGCACAAACGCGTTAGAAACGCGCTAGAAACGCGGCCTTTCGTTAATGTTGGGTATTTATTGCCATCGTGGTGCGTGTGTCTATGTGCGCTTCGTGGCGTAGTCGTAGTCGGCGTTCGGCGTTCGCAGCGTTCGGACGTGTCATCATGTGCTCCCTTGTAGGGGAGGTTTCAGCGGCCCGTGTGGGCCGCGGTATCAGGTGTACTGAAAAGCCGGCTGAAGATTACCAGGTTGTTCTGCCTCATCTGCCCACAGGTGCGTCTGTTTTAAACACGGTGTTTTTGCATGGTGATGTAAAAGCCAGGCCATATCGAGTCGAGCATGTCCGAGACAGCCTTGCGCGTCTCTCACTGCTGCCGGAAGTGGTTGCCCTCGGGGCATACCAAATGAATCACCTGTGGGCAGTGACGTTTAAGGATGAGGAAGGCAAGAAGAAGATATTAGCGGCAGATGCGTTCAACGTTAAAGATCACCGCTGCATGGTCATCGACCCACGCGATCAAGGTGTCCGACTGAAGCTTTACTGGCTGCTTCATGGCGTACCGGACGATGACGTGCGAGTGGCTTTGGCGCCGTTTGGAAAAGTTACGGAAATCAGCAGAGACAAGTGGAAGGTCAAGGGATGCATCGACAAAGGATCAACAACCCGCTCGGTGACGCTGAAATTAAAGGTGGGCGTTACAGTGGATGACCTTCCTCACCAGCTGCGTGTTGCCGAAGGCATGGCGCTCGTCTTCGTTCCTGGCAGAGCGCCGCTCTGCCTCCGATGCCGTGGCACCGGACACATCCGACGAGAGTGCCGCGTTCCACGATGTGGGATCTGTCGGCGCTTCGGCCACGATGACTCCCAGTGCGTGCGTTCTTATGCCAGCGTTACAGGCCCACTCCGTAGCGACGTTGTGTCAGAACACCTGATGGACGCCGCCGACGCCGAAGAAGCTAGCAGGGAATACAACGACGGCGCGAAGACTGCTGCAACGCCCCCTGAAGCTTCTTCAGGAGCTGTTCAGGAAGCGAATGGTGGTGCCGAGCCCTCGGCTGCAGCATCGGAAACGATGCCAGAGACTACAACAGATGACGCGGAATCGAAGGCCGCAAACACGTTATTGTCAGTAGCGCAAGACGCCGACCAGGAAGTAACGGACGCCGAGATGCTCACGACCGGAAGCGTCGCTGCAAAGCGGCCTTACGAAGACTCCGACAACATAGGGAAAGCGAGTGCGTCCGGCACCGGCGAGCCTCCAACGAAGGCGTCGACTGGGCGGCGGTCTTCGGTTCAACCGAAGCCAAAGTTGCCGCCTGACCGTAGGGTGAACCCTACAACGCCTCCGCACTAGCGGAGGTGACGTTCCAGACGACTTCAACGAGGATGCCAAGAAACCCACTGTTGCGATGTGAGTAGGACGCCTGGCCAAGCAACCTCCATGAAATGGCGACTAACTTTCAATCTAGCCTTCGCGTTGCGACATTGAATGTGAGAGGACTGTGTTCGCGCAGGAGGCAATGTCAGATTAGTCGCACTCTTTTGGAAAATGACGTTGACCTTCTGGCTGTACAAGAAACAAAAATTGAAAGTGAGGAGCAAACAGAACAAATGGTTCAAATTTTTCGCTCTAGATACAATATATGTGTTTGCCACGCTGTTGGACGGTCAGGAGGCTGCGTCATTTTTATTCGCAATAGCATCGCGGTTGTTGAAAAAGTGTCCGCCTGCGATAGTGGGAGACTGGTTGCATGTGATTTTGTTTTTTCTGGATTACAGTGGCGTGCTGTGTGCATTTACGCACCAAACAAAATGCATGAACGTGAAACTTTTTTCAGGTATGCTGAAGGGTTTTTGAAAACAGAACGAAATATTGTGGTTCTAGGGGACTTTAATTGCGTCTGTAGAGCTGAGGACAAAACAACGGGTCTCAATGTGCGCGATAGAAGCGCTGAGCTTTTGAGTGCAATTGTGATTGAGAGAGAGCTTGAGGACATTGGTTATGTCATGACACGAGATGGCCAAGCACGATATACACATTTTCAAGGTGACTCCCATGCGAGGCTAGATAGAATATACATACCGGCGAAGTTTGTACCACTATGCTCCTCTTATGAACACAACACATTAGTTTTAGTGACCATTGTTTGGTAACGGTTACCATTGGCGAAAAACGAAAGGTTGTGAAGTTTAACTGGTTCCTATGGAAGTTTAATGAGAAACTGCTGCAAGATGAAGTATTTGTCACAAGAGCCAAAGCATGCCTTTCAAATGCCCTTCATACTGAAACTAACAGCTTCATAGCAGTGTGGGAACAGTTTAAATGTGATATAAAAATTGCTGCAATTGATAGAGCCTGTGTATTACGTCACAAGGAAAGGCAACAAGAGAAACAGTTACGCAGTGAGCTGGAGTATATGTTAGGCGTCGAAAATGAAGTGCCTGGAGCGTTTAAAAAAGAAATAAAAGAGGTGAAAGCAAAGCTCGAGTTGATCGATGAAGATAAGTACCGCGGCGCAATGATAAGGGCGCGTACTGAAAGATTGTGGCTGGGCGAAACGCCCACTAATCGTGTGCTTAGTGAAGAAAAGAAGCATGCAGCAAATAAAGCGATAAATGAAATTCGATATCGTAACAAAATTACCCAAGAAAGCAAAGAGATAACACTTGCATTCGTTGAATTTTACACAGAGCTTCTTGGCCAAAAAATTGATGACCCCAAGCGCTTCCGAGTTGACTTTCTGTCCCTTATGCCGAGATTACAAGACACGGTTAGAGAGTCACTGGAATCTGAAATTACTGTGGCAGAAATTGAAGCGGCAATAGATGAATTAAGTAACGGCAAGTCACCCGGGCCGGATGGATTGGGTGCAGCCATATACAAGTTTTTAAAACAGAAATGGCAATGGCTTTACATCGAGTGATCACTGAATGTTATGAAAAAAAGCAAGCACCCCTCTCTTTTAGGACAGCGCATGTAGTACTGATCCCCAAAACTGATGACCCTGCAAAGTTACTTTCAGTTGAGTCTTACCGTCCCATTAGTTTGACCAATACAGATTACAAAATATACATGAAGGTGTTAGCTAGACGGCTCCAAAGCGTTATTCAGTCCCTTGTTGGCCCGCATCAAACGTGTGGTATTAAAGGTAGAACAATTTTTACAAACATACACATAGCTAGAAGTATTCTGGAATGTTGTGACGCAATGCATGACCGCGTGGCCATGATTCAGTTAGACTTGCATAAAGCGTTCGATAAAGTTGTACATGAAGTTTTGTTTTTACTGCTGGAGCATATAAATGTTGGATCTGTGATTACTGAAGGTGTGAAAATGGTGTATCATGATTGTACAGCCAAATTAGTGATTAACAAAGAATTAAGTGATTCAATTCCTGTGCGGTCAAGCGTGAAACAAGGATGTCCTTTGTCTCCTCTTCTTTTTGCGATTTACCTGGAACCCTTTTGTTTAGGTTTACTTGCAACACCGCGTATTCGAGGCTATACATTTTTGAGCAGTGAAATTAGGGTTCTAGCGTATGCGGACGACATAGCTGTGTTTTGTACTGATAAGACAAGCGTGGAAGAAGTTGTCAAAATAGCTATAGCTTTCTGCACAGCAACAGGTAGCGCGATCAGTTGGCCGAAATGCCTTGGATTTTGGCATGGCATCTGGGAGAGCACACCCGATGTGTACGGCAATATGAATTGGACAACTTCCCCAGGAAAGTACCTTGGAATTCCACTAAATTATTACCGAAATGCGGAAGAATATTGGTCTGAGGAAAACAAACGTGTTAAAAGTACTACCGATAAATGGGGTGGCCATAACCTTTCAGTATTTGCAAGAGCTTCCGTTTGCAATATTTTTTTAATTGCCAAAGTGTTTTACGTGTTGCAAGTGATGACCATGACCAGAAGTTCGGTTCAAAATTCCACCGAGTATTCGCGACTTTTATATGGGGATCGCAGTGGGAGCGCACCAGCCGGTGCAATTTGTTTCATAAGGTGAAAAATGGGGGACTAGGGCTCTCGCATCTTTTCTTCAAGCAGTTGGTGAGCAGATTCTTCTTTGTGCGGGATCAAACTGATGTATTTTTGAGAACTGTGATCCAAGCACGATTACAGAATTATCTATCTGATTTTGTTGTATCATCGTTTTCTTTGAAAGCAGGACCGCTTAGTTCTTATTTGCGTGAAGTGGTAATGTCTATACGCTTGCTCAAGGCAAGGTTTTCATATGAATACTTGTCTGATGTACGAAAAAGCGTTTGTATTGTGATATTCTTGATGTATTCTTACCAACACCTGTCTATCGAGCTGTCTACAAGCTAGGTCCTGAACGCGATGTGTTAAAGCGTGTTAAAAAAATGCCGATCAGGCCCTCAGTTAAAACATTCTTTTTTCAAATACATACCGACACTCTCCCTGTCAAGCCATGGTTACAAAGTAAAGGTCTGTTTGTACCTTGGTCAGTAAATTGTTTAATCTGCAGGAAACCGGAAACAATAGAACATATTTTTCTAGACTGCCACGATGCCGTATTCCTGTGGGATGTCTTGCAAAGAACTCTTAAAAAGAATTGCCATTAAGCCCTTTTGGACTCCGGTTTCTTCCATGTGCGGATACAGGGGAAGTGCCGAGTGATATGCTAATGTTGCTTTGTATGCATAGCGTATGGAAGACCAGGATGGATGTTAGGCATGCCCATATACAAATTCACTCAGCAAGACACTATTTTGTTGAGAGTGTTATCTACACCCGAGACTTGTTCAGAGCCCAATGTGAACCCCCAGAATGGCTACCTGTATTGGATCAATTGGCTTCTGTGAAACATTTTTAAGCCACATACACCAGCCGAGCTGTGGCTGGTGTATTTACAATATGTACATGTGTATCTGATCAATTTTGTTTGTGTTTGTGAAATGGCATTAAATAAAAAAAAAAAAAAAAAAAAAAAGCTTCGTGGCGTAGTGGGCTAACGCCGCGCGCTCGGAAGCGAGGGGTCCCTGGTTCGATTCCGCGCTACGGACACAACTTCGGAATTTTTTTTCTCATTTTTCTCAGACTGGTTACACACTACTACTACTACGACGGGGACGGAACGGGTGCCGCTATAAGGAGCTTCGCTCCTAAAAACAACCACGCACAACTGCACGCCGCGCCGACGCTCCGCTTTCCGGCGGCAGCGACCGCCTTCCCCGTCGCCCTTCTAGCGACGCCAGCGCCGCGGCGCCGCAACTGCGGGCGCTATATGAAGCTCTCCCATAGCGCTACGCGGGAGTTTCATGACCAGGAAAAAAGTATTCAAGAACCCTGCTATTACTTTTAATAATATTAAGAAAGGAATGAAAAGTAGTCTTTCGCCTATGAAAAGACTAGGTGTCTAAGTGCATGCTTGGTTGCACCTCGTCTTCATATAGGCGCAAAACAACTTTTCTTTCTATATTTATTTTTATAGCCCGAGAAAGCCAGTGACACGAACTATATCGAACGGTTCGGACCGTAAAATGCGATCTTTCAGCGCAATTTGTTTACAACATGAAGCGAGAAACACAGCTACCTGCATAGCAGTTAAGTCCATCTCATAATACATGGCGCACTATAAGTACGTGAAACGTTACAATATTACTTCACTACAATTATACAAGCATTAATGTTTACTCACAGCTGTGCGGTTTCGCCCTCCTGGTTCCGCTGCTTCCAGACAGGGTGGACCCAGAATCTTCTTCGCCTTTGTTCCTCGTCTCGTTGCGGCGTGAGCAACTATTTCTTCTTGACAAGAAGCAGGCGTCGGATGCGTCTCATTGCAGAAAACCACAAGGCGTCGAAACGGGCGTTGCTTATTTCTCTAGACTGTTCAACAATTTCACTCATGAATTAAGCCACACGAAACAACACACGAAACAAACGCACGCGCGCGCTATCCACGGTACGCTGGCCACCTTTCCTGGCTCTGCGCCCTGCTGCCCGGGTCGCCTCGGCACATGGTTAGCAGACGAAACTATTTCACATTTCACGTTTCTTTTTACATTGCAGAATGCGTTTCTGCAATAAAACAACAAATAAACACACAGTAACAAGGTATTATAACTTTTCAACGAACAAAGCAACTTAACAATGTTTTGCTACTTCGTTTTATTTACGCGAAGCAGCGAGCCCTTCCCGGCCACAATGGCAGCACGGCGGTAAACGCGTGGCGGCATTCGCAGCATGTATCGCGACACAGCAAACATTCTGCGTCGTGCCGCCGCGTCTTTACCTGCACGCGAAGTTCGTCGTGAAAGTTCGCTCCGTGTACTCCGGCCTTTAGCCCGGTCCACATGGAGCGAACTTTTACGGCGAACTTTGTGCGGCCCGCACCAGCGCGGCGGAACACCAGTGTGGCGTCGCCGTGATGCACCCACATGCGGCGAAAAACAGGCGGCCGCCGCCGCCACGATTTCAGTGTTGCTGAATAGTTCTCTATCTGCTACTGAACCATTATTCAGCAACTGAACCATGTTGGTCGCGCCTGGATGGCTGCGGTCAGTCCATCATTGCACGCGATGCGCGCAGCTTTTGTAGCCATGGTCGCTCTAGGGAACCAGCGCTGGAGTTTCGAGCTGACGCACAGCGTCCCTTGCGGACATCGCACGCATTGTACAGTAGAAGAAACAGAAGAAAATCCTTAGCGGAGGCATACGGTGGGCGACGTGCAAAACCCGTGGAAAAAAAGTTTGAAGGTCGTCATTATTCCTTCGTGGTTAATTACTACAACTAGAAAAGCCCTAATATACCGCTATCATTCTAGGATTTATTGTGAAAACTACGATCATGAGCAATGGCGATGTCGGATTCAGGCCGGCGCGATCGCATGCCATTTAATATTCAACTATTTCTACAGCTTCTCCGGCATAATATCCGTGTGCATTTTATTTTATTGAAAGCCAAAATAGCAATGCTTCTAGTACAAAAATAAATGCAGGTTCTTAGTACAAGATCGCAAATATACAGCCGGCATTTTTTCGGGGGCGTGTAGAGTAATAATAGTGCAAGCCGCCATGTAAATTCCCACTGGGTTTCCAGCGGTGTGTGGTGCCTTGTGACAAAATGAAAAGGCAGCAAATGAGAATGCTAATGATACACTCTCACTGCGAACATATACGGCGAACACTTCGTGTTTACTGAAGGAACACAGCGCATCGACGCTGCACCGGCGCGACGCCGCTACAGGCGACACAAAGATTGCTTATGCAGCTTCTATTCTAGACAAAATGATGTCCGCTAGAGTAAAGTGACGCGTGTATACTGCTCATGTTATATATGAAAAATGGCCATGATCAAACGCTTAAACGAGAGTTGCGATACAAGTTCAGCTGCAGGGCATGGCTATACCGACGGTGCATTGCGAACCGGCTCGGCTGTGCTCGCATTGCATATATCAGCATCTTCGTGTGAAATCATTGCGAGGAGAGGGTAAAGCGGCAACAACGGTAACAAAACATTGCTGCTTGGGAGCGTCGGTCTAACGAAGATTCGAAGTGAACAGTAAAAGGCCTACCGACAAAATCGGTGGCGAGCGATTAGCGACGGCTCTAGGCTGCCGGCGACGCCACAGTGTAGCCGCGACCACTGCTCTGTCGCTGAATGGCCACGCCGCTGTGCCGTAGGGAGATCTAGCAGAGAGATTTTATACGTAAAAAGGAGATCTCACCGTTTTCCACCAAGACCGCCGTCAGCCGGCGGTCCGCGAACTGCTAACGGCGTGCGGCGAGTTGCCGTGTCGCTAACGTGGAGGCGCCTTCAATTCCGGCGCCGTGGACACCATAAGTGGCTCCAAGGAAATTAACGTCACTCTGCTTACGAAGAAACTGCCTCTATTTGCGTCTGGAATATGCAGAAATGAAACATGGTGATGGCTTACTTGAATACCGACGGCGTTTATAGCTTCTTCACTCGGTCGTAAATTGTACTGAATCCCTGAACAATCTTTGTCAGGTATGGTTTTCTCAACGTAGAAAACAGTTTACTGTATGGAATACTCCCCCTTATAGAGTTATTTTGCATCAAAAGCTCTTACAGTGAGCCGACAGGCTCGAAACCGTACCGCGACACGATCGGCGGTGCACGCTTGCAGCTGCTGGTGCATGCATGGCTCTCATGCAGTTTTCTGCGCAAGACAATTCTAGGGCGTTTTTCACAGGGAAATTCATCCTCGATTATCGATTCATCCTCGACGACGACGAAGTGTCTGCTTGGCAGAACGTTTTTTGAGTATCTCTTGCCATTTTGTGGAATTATACGTGTACCTCTGAGAAGTCGATTCTTTGTTCGTGGGCGATGGACGCGGACCAACCCGGACGTCTGCCAGATTCGGCGACGTCAGCGGTGGCCGCGTCAAGAAAGCGGACTGGCCCTCACAGCAACTCTGACAGCGAGGACACCCATATCTACTCACTGAGCAGCGAGGAGGGCTCCGACGATGACGACTTCGAACTTGTTATGAGCCGTAAGGCGAAGAGACGCAACACCAGGACCTCTTCGTCCTCGAGCACATTGAATGAAAGACCACAACAGAGGCCTGCGACCAACACCATCCTCTTTGTTCCTGCTGTACCCAACGGGAACATGAAACGCCTCAACAGGCAAACCGTTTCGGTGCTGCTAGAGGCACTGGTGCCGAATGAAATTGTCGACATCAGAGTAAACACGCGCAAGAACGTCCTGGCGATCGACGTTACTCATGCAGCCGCACTGAATACCCTGCGCAACGTCACCGACCTGGATGGAATGAAGGTCCGTTCCCACATCCCGCTGGGCTCTGACATCGTCACCGGTGTCATCTACGATGTAGATTCCGCGATTCCCAGCTCCGACTTGGAAGTTCTTGTGAAACCAGCCAGTGAAGCTGATGTCATCGCGAGTGTTACCCGCCTGGGCAGCTCACGCTGTTTGAAGATAGTGTTCAAGGGAGACTGTCTACCTTCATATGTAAAGGTAGGCCACTTTCGACATCCTGTGCGACCTTTCGTACCGAAGCCACTACAATGCCTCAAATGCATGAGGCTGGGCCACGTGAGAAGCGTTTGCGAGAATGCAGCAGTGTGTTCTCGCTGCGCTGAAAGGCACTCCGCGGATGATTGCAGGGCCACTGTTCTTAAATGCTCGAATTGTCATGGGCCCCATGAAGCTTCGTCAAAGGATTGCCCAAACATGAAAAGGGAGCTGGCTGTATTAAAACAAATGGCGAGAGACCATTCGTCTCACCGAGAGGCTGCCAAAACCATCAGAAAGCGGCGATATCGTCGCCGACGTTCGTTGAAGAAAATCAGCGTCTCTACCGCGTCTGTCGCATATCCACCGGCTCCACCGCCCTTGCCGCCCAGACCGGTCACGGCTGATAGGAACCAGAATGCTGGAAAAAGTGAGACTGCGGTTGATGCAGCTTGGCCTAGGTTGCCAAGACCACAGCCACCCGCAAAGCCACAGCGCACATCGGCAACCACGAATGCTGAACCTCCCGCCGATAAACTGCCTGAAGAGGACAAACAAGTGATCGCGATGCTTCGATCAATGATGAACGCCATTCGCGTGCTCCTAGGCAAGCTAAAAACGCCGTCAGCTCAAAGTGCACTACAGGTACTGGATGCTCTAAATCCAGTACTTGCAAGCCTTGAGTAGACACCATGGCTCGTCCAATACTGTCATTTCGCACTGAGGTCAGACAAGCTTCAATTTTACAGTGGAACGCCAGAGGCTTGAGGTCCCGCATCTCATCCTTCCGTCAATATGTTTTCACAAATCGGATTCCCATAATCGTTATTTGTGAACCCAACGTACTTACTCCCATCAAACTGTCAGGGTACGAACCATTTTTGTCGTCGACGTACGAGGAGCGCAGCAAAATTGTCGTTTACATCCGCACGGATTTTACGTATGCCCACCATGCAGTACAACCACATGATGACAATCAGTATGTCTGCCTACGTGTAAAAAAGAAACACGTGTCATTCACACTCATTGGTGTCTACTTATCGCCGTCAGGACGATTTGAATGCGATAGACTGCGAGACATATTGTTACATACCAGTGGTCCTTGGATTATAATGGGCGATTTCAACGCACATCACTTACTCTGGGGTAGCTCGGCAATCAATTCCAGAGGCAGGAATCTGGTAACATTCGCCAATGATCACGACCTTTGTGTGATGAATGACGGCAGTCCTACATACCTGCGAGGCCTCAAGTACAGCAGTTGCCTGGATTTGACTTTGGTATCACGATGCTTCAGCTCGCAAGTACAGTGGTTTTCAGACATAGAAACGCATGGAAGTGACCATATTCCCACTTACTTGAAGATCAGGGGGCTAAACAATTCCTCCTCGTCGAATGCAGTACAACGTATCGATTGGACTAAATTCAAGCTACATATGGAAAATGCATGCAGAGAAGACTTGGGCCATAGCCTAGAGGAAACCATCTCAGAGGCAATGAGAGAAGCTTCATGCCTCCAAACATTGAAAGCGAACCGTTCCCAATTTGACGTAGAACTGGAGAGGCTAACGGCACTTCGACGACGAGCTGAAAGGAGGTACAGGCGCACGAAGGCAGTTTGTGACCTGAGAATGGCACGAAGAACACAGAAGAAAATCCAGCGCCGTTTGGACAAATTGCAGGAACAACGTTGGAAGTCCTTTTGTGAATCCCTGGACCCTCGTAAACCACTTTCATACATCTGGAGGACAGTTCGTGGCCTCCGCTCGTCTCCACAACAGCGACATCCCTTCATGGCCTTAGCCCTACATCACTGCCAGACGCAACTTGAGGTGGCAAATAATTTTTGTGCGCGGATCGCCGGCGTGTGTGTCACCCCCCACGCCGAAGGTGTTAGTGTCGTCCCTGTGTCTCGCGTACCAGAAATGGAACTTCCATTTACTATGGAAGAACTTGACGCATCTTTGGCTGCTTCTCGACGTTCATCTTCACCAGGGCCTGACGGCATCACCTATGCAGCTCTTGTCCATCTTGGACGGGAGGCCAGGCAAGAGCTGTTGAATTACTACAACCGCTCATGGCGTGACGGAATTGTTCCTCTGCAATGGAAAATAAGTCGGATTGTACCGCTACTAAAAACAGGGAAGTCGCCTTTAGACCTGACATCATATCGCCCTATTGCCCTGGCAAGTTGCGTAGGTAAAGTAATGGAAAAAATGATCCTTACACGCTTAGAATGGTACCTTGAACGCCACAGTATATACCCTGACTCAATGACAGGCTTTCGGCGAGGCAGGTCTTCAATAGACAATGTTATCGACCTGACAACGTACATACAGCAACAAAAATGTCTCAAGCGCATATCAGTGGCGCTCTTTCTTGATGTGAAAGGGGCGTACGATAATGTCACACATGAAGCGATCCTTGAATCACTGGAGGCTGTCGGAATCGGTGGCCGTATGTTTCAATGGATCAGAGACTATTTGACCAGAAGGTCCTTCTATGTGCAGACCGAAAATGGCCCCTCTGCCAACTATTATACCTACTGCGGCGTCCCACAGGGCGGGGTAGTGAGCCCTATTCTGTTTAACCTAGCTATGATTGGCCTTGCTGAACTATTACCCAATACAATACACCTGTCGATCTACGCCGACGATATTTGTCTTTGGTCTTCTGCGGTGACTCGTCTTCAAGTACGCGCAAGAATTCAGCGGGCAGCCACCCTAACTTGTTCCTATCTCCGAAAACAAGGCCTTACTATGTCCATCGAAAAATGTGCGCTCATTTCCTTTACGCGCAAACCCATGTCACCGTACCCTGTTTCTCTCAATGGCCAGGATATTACATACCAGAAGTCTCACCGCTTCTTAGGTGTGATTATTGACAGGAACCTTTCATGGAGCCCCCACTGCATCTACCTGAAGCGGAGACTAATTTCAATTATACATATAATGAAGTTCCTGTGTGGAAAAACTTGGGGAACGTCGGTACGGTCCATGCTGCAGCTGTACAGAACACTGTTTCTGGGCTTTTTACGATACAGCTTGCCGGTTTTGGCGAATACATGCAAAACAAATATTCGTACCCTCCAAAGTTTGCAAGGCCAGGCTCTGCGGACATGTCTTGGACTTCCACGATGCGCCTCGACTCATGCAACAATCGTGATTTCTAGAGACTACTTGATTCCAACATACATCACGGTTGACAACCTCAGAGCACACATTCGACACCTGTGTCGCGTACCCAGTCATCACATTGCTGTTTTGCCGGCACAAAGACCTCAGGCCACGTTTTCAAAACTTGTTGCGACACATCAAGGCTGCCTTCCACCGGGATTTACACCAGCAGCAAGACCACTGTCACCCCCGTGGTGTCTACGGCAGCCACAAGTACACCTCACGATTCCGGGAATTACGAACAAGCTCAGTCACTCCACGGTAGCTCTACGACAGTTGACATTGTCATTGCTGAACGATGCATATGAGTTAAGAACGCAAGTTTACACCGATGGCTCTGTCTCAGCCACCAGCTCCACAGGCGCTTTTATCATCCCGACCTTACAAGTCACAAGGAAGTTCAAAGTGTCCCACATAACGACTTCTACGGCTACAGAACTTGCCGCTCTACGTGCTGCAGTTAATTACATCGTAGAAACACCACCTCGAAAGTGGGTCATTTTTTGTGACTCCAAGGCAGCCCTTCAGAGTCTGCAGTCAGCATTACGACGCAAGACACATGAACAACTGGTGTTTGAGACCAGAGAGGTTCTCCATCAAGCCCTCATGAACGGACATGACATCATCTTTCAATGGCTGCCGGGGCACTGTGGCATCGTTGGTAATGACCTTGCCGATGATGCCGCCCGGTCAGCCCATAAGGAAACCCTGACTGTTCCTATACCCTTATCGAGGACAGACGCTGCGAGGGGTCTTCGTTTACTCGCTCAAACCGAGAGAGAAACGTCATGGAGCAGCCCGATTTTTACGAACTGTCATCTCCAACGGCTGGATCCTACAATGAGGCTACAAATTCCATCGAACTTCCCCCGCTGTGATGCAACTTTACTTTGCCGCCTCTGGTTAGGAGTGGCTTTTACGAAAGCATACTCATTCCTTCTGGGCATGTCCGACACACCAATCTGTGACTCGTGCAACTGTGAGGAAACGGTGGAACACGTGTTGTGTTTTTGTCATCTTTATAAGACCGAACGTGACCTTCTCCGGAGTGTGTTAGACCGATTGGACAGCAGACCTTTTTCAGAGACAAAGATTCTTGGACCGTGGCCCCACGCGTCGCAGGCTTACAAAGCGACGCGGGCATTGTTACAGTTCATGAAGTCGACTGGCCTCAGTGACCGATTGTGAAGTGTGGGACAACCGCATGTGTTTATACTGCGAGTGCTTTCTTCCCTCTCTCTCTCCTTTCTTTTCATCCCTTTAAACCCCTTCCCCCGTGTAGGGTAGCAAACCGGACGTGCTTCTGGTTAACCTCCCTGCCTTTCCTTCTTTTTTTCCTCCTCCTCCTCCTCCTCCTCCATCCTCGATTATCGGAGCCTCTTCACTGTTTTCAATAATTGCGCTGACAGAAACGACAAAGAAAAAGAGGGCAAACTCGCAAAGGTTATAGTTTCGTAAAACATAAAAGAACGTGTTCCCGGCGGCCCCGCATTCGTTTGGGAGACTGAAAGTTGCGGTGCTTTCTCACTGCGGCGCTGAGGGCCGTTTTTCACGAGAGCCTCCTGGGCAGCGCTGGTTTCCCCTAAGCTCTTTGGCTGGCTAGCCGAGTCAAATGCGGCGGCAGGAAGTCGGACGTGACTGCGCCATGATTGGTCCGCGCTGACAGCCTTCATTCGCCGCTTCCGGCGAGTGGTTGACCGCCTGCGAACATATCTAGCCTGCCTTGATCTAAGGCGAACAGGATCCGGCCGCCGGGCGGCCGCCGCGCGCGGCCGTTCGCCAGTTTTTCGCAAGAAAATTGCTCCATGTGGGTCGGGCTTAAGGCGAAGCGATGCGGCGCGCGCGATGACGTCATGGATCACGCAGTTGTGGCGAGGCTCGGCGCGGTCGGTGCAGCTAGGGCGAAGCGTTGCTAGGCGATGCATGGTGACGTAATCGCCAGGCGGAGGTTTTGCGGCGTACACTCAACGGACCATCCTCGAGCTTAAACAGCTTCGCTGTTCACAGGTGTATGTACCATTGCGTTTGGACCCTTTCTGCGCTACCACCGGGATCGGCCCACATTTCGGCGTTACACCTGACGGCAAACGTCCGGGTTAAAAAGATTCGCCGTTAATACCAGCGCGCGAAGTAGCACGAATGACCTTGCCGAGCAGTATCGCCAGCAGTTTCCAACTGCGCGACCTTGATGCTGCCCAATCCACTTCGATCGCAGCTCCGCCACAGTATTTTTAGTCGTCGGGCTCCTCACTGCAAAGCATGCGCCGCCCCAGCCGCTCGTCCCACTCAACCGTATTCTTGTACACTCTATCTTCGCCAGCCCTTCGCCCGGCAGCTGTGTTGCCAGATTTGGCAATTTCTCGTCATATTGGCTACTTTTAGAGGATCCTGGCGACCGAAATTTGTGATTGGCGACTTGGCTACTTTCTGGCTACTTTTGGCGGTGCTAAACAATATAGTCAGCGTCCAAAAGGGGCTGTCCAACACCTGACTTCCATGATGTGTTTCTGGCTCCCGCAATAACGTCGGCCGCATGCAGTGAGCACAAGCACGGCCTTCGAGATCTGCATTTGTTACCAAGATGGAACCGTCGCTGAGGTGTGAATAACCGCCATGTGGCGATTAAGTGTCTCTATAGGTGGCGTACAAGCCTAAACCTACCCGTAACAAAAACTGATCTCAAAGGCTATGCTTTTGCGCGCTGCACTGGCTGAAAGCGAGAGGTGCATGATTCACTAATGTCGCCCTAAGCGACGGTGACCTCGAAAGCGAATCTCGAAGACCGTGTTCGGCATGCCAGGGAGTTTAGAAGGTGTGTGACGTCATATAGTTGGCGCGGGAACGTTGGGAGAGAAATGAAAGTAGCACAAGGACGGCGTGCGACGAGTAAATAGTGCTGAAACCGGCGAAACCGCATCGGGTTCTAATATGGGAAAGCACGCATGTTTGCGAAGGATATTCCGGAAGCAGTGGCTGGAAGACCCAAAGCTGAAAGGTACGAATGCTTTGCAAAATTGAAATGTGATTAACGAATCGGTTAAGGTGTTCGAGCGGGAGCATGTTGTGCTCGCTGAACGGAGCTTCCACGTCTCTATGGTTTCAGATTGGATTGCACCTGTTCAAGGCATTGACACATCAGCGCGGTGCATCTTTGCAGCTGTGAAATGAGGGATCATTACTCACATCTCGTGAAACATGCTGATATAATGAAACACCGTAAAAAAGTAGCACCGAGTGACCGGAAGACACTGCCGGATGCGATCGCTCCAGCTCTGACGGCTGATGAAGAACAGAAAAGGTGCGCTTTGAAGATTGCAATATTCACCGCGTGTAACATGGCCATAAATTGCGTCGATGAACTTTCTAATCTTCGGAAAGGCCAACTGCGATGTAATCTGGTCATGCACAGAACGAAGTGCACAGCACTTAAAACCAATTTATCACGCCTTACTTTGCAGCCAAACTAAGGGAAGATATAGTAGGAAAACCTTGACAGCGTGTTCAAAGGGACTTTCTGGTTCATCATTATAAGAGTACAGAAACAGTGCGGCACTGTCCTGTGCTCTTTACTTGTCCTTTGTCGTGCTGTTTCTCTACTTTTCTAAGGAAAACCTTACTCGGTTTTGGTTGATGAATCCACTGATGTTTCAGCAAAGAAACTTGTGTGCGTTGCAAATCGCTTCTACGGTGACACTGCCAAAAGGATAACTACAACTCTTCTACACTTGAAGCAGGCAAAATATGGGAAAGCGGAGTCTCTATATGATGCGGTTGAAGCAGCACTTCGCAAGAATTCAATTAGCCCAGTGGACTGCGTTGATTTAGCGACTGACGGCGCAAACGCAATGTGCGACCGCAACAATTATTTGTGGCAAAGAATAAAGGATGACAACCCTTCACTGACACTAGTTAAATGTGCGTGTGACTCTCTAGACTTTGTAGCCTCGAAGGCAATGGAAAAAATGCCTGCAAGCCTAGAAATCATGGTATAGGAGAGCCCACAACTACTTCGTTCACAGTAGTACGAGACAAACTGCCTACAGAAATCTCTACTGTGAGGGTAGTGCAGTCCAAGAGGGAGCCTAACCTATAAAGATCTTTTCCCCGTCAATCACTAGGTGGCTAGCGATAGGCGACGGCATTGAACGCATGCTACCCCAGTATGAGCCTCTGAAAACACACTTATCGAATGTTTCAGAAAAAGCCCACACTGTCCACCTTCTCAAGCAACTGTACCTTGATGAGAGCAACCGTGCTTACCTTATGTTTCTGGAACCAATCCTTGCTGATCTGAGAAGAGTAAACAAGCTCTTCCAAGAGGAAGACGTTGATGCACTCGCAATGTTTGAAGAATTATAAGAACTCTTCAAGCGCCTGCTGTGCAGGATACTGAAGTCGTGCCTGCTGCGGCAGCACGACGACTCTAACCTTTCAAATTTGGACCTCACAAACCTAGAGTCAATTTTTCTTGAACTAGACGACGTTGATTTAGGAAGCAGTTTTGTCGACCATGTCCAAGGAATGAACCTCAGCGCCGAAGACGAGCATTCCTTGAAACGACGATGGTTTGCTTTCTTTAAAGCTTGCTCGTCTGACTGAGAGAAGCGCCTTCCAAACTCTGCATCACTGGTCCGCAAATTGAGAGTAATCAGCCCGCAATCAATTCTAGGCCCGCATGCTATGCAGGGACTGAAAACTTTGCCACGTGGCCTAGCTATTATGGTGCCCAGAGCGTCGCATTGAGGAACAAGTCAGGTACTTGCGACAGGTAGAAAGCGTCAATGCAAACATGTCCTCCATCGAGTTCTGGACCGCGATTCACAAGTATCAGGACCCGTCAGGTTCGAATTCGATGCAGGACATCGCGGCAGGTGCAGTGAAGCTGCTGGTCTTGCCATTGTCCAACGCAGAAGCGGAACACGTATTTTCGGCCGTAACACTGACAAAGAGTGACTTAAGAAACAGAATGTACCGCGAACTGCTTGCTGCAATCGTGATGATAAAGTTCAGATTACGCCTGAGAGGTGTAAGCATTTCTGGATTTCAAGTGCCGCGAGAAATGGTGAAAAAAGTGAACAGCAATATTTAAAAGATACGTGCTGGTGTTGACTGGTTTTTGCAGTAGGTTTATTCACCTTGTTTTATTTATGAGCTTTGTGATGTTGTGCTGGTGCACATTTTTTGTTCTTTTTAGTCGTTTCACATTTGTGTAAGACGTCAGCTAGTCATTTTGCCAAATTATAATACAGTAATACCTGATAACATTTTGTTGTGCTATTCATGCTTCTCCTCGGTGGAGCACAATACAACAGGGTTTTCCAGCCTTTATTTCTCGCTTTTTAAGTAAAAACATCGACAATTGTTGGCTTGAAGCACGATGGCAACTTTTTTGGCTACTAAAGAAAACTTTTTCCGCAGTTGGCTACTTTTTTGGATATTTTACGGAATTTTTCGGCAACTTTTTCTCCCGACAACCTGGCAAATTCAATTTCGGTACTCTTGGCGGTCGCACGTGCGCTCCCACTTGGTCCCGCGCCCCTCTCAGCAAGGCGGTCCCTTTTGTGTGGCGAACCTAGCTCGGAAGAGCCGGTGTGGCGAAGCGAACATCACGGGAGCTCTCACCCGTAGTCTGCGACTGTCACCCTAGTGCCGTAACCCCTGTCTTGTATACATCTATTTTGTACCTAACAGGGAATAAACCCCCATTCGTTTTAACCATGGCTGGAGTCGTCTCTACGCCTTCCTAGTGAGTCAGCGAACTCGCCGCGGCGCCCCCTTTGCGTGCGCTGCATAGTGGGGACGAGTTACGTGTCTCCTTATACCCGTGTCACACGGGCAAAGTAAAGTGAACTTTGAGCGAGTGCACTTCGCGGCTAGTGTAACTCGCAGGCTGCCACATTGGAACGCTTAGTGACACTCACTGCAGAGCGAGTGTGTTTGGCGAACACACTTCACGGTGGCGAAGTGTGTAGCCTCGTTAGCAATGAGTATGAAAAGTAAGTAAAGTATTATTGAAAGCAGAGTGAAGAGTAATTTTTAATAACATTGTTTTAAATTGCTGACGTTACACGAAAATAAAATGTGCCACATCGAAAAAAAACAAGAACAGCAAAAAACTACTCTCGCTCTCAGACTGTTCACTACCACGCCGGGTAATGGCTGCGCAGTTTGGCGGATCGAGTCGTTTTGACTGTTGCTGGTGAAGTTGCCGTCGTTGCCGGCGTTTGTAAAGGTGGATTGTAAATGTTGTTTCTAACAATAATAAACTGTTTTAGTGCACACACTTTTATATTAACAAATATATGCTTTCCCGTTTGCCTCCCGATCGCCATGGCCATCAATGTTGGAATAAATTTTGTTTTGATTTGATTTGATTGAAAATTTGAAAGAACACTTTCCTTTTTCGTGTAGCAGCGCGCCACCAATGTGACACTCAGTGTGCTGAAGTGCGCTCGCTCAAAGTTCACTTTACTTGGCCCATGGGGCACGGGTATTAGACCTTATTTAGCCGGGACCACGGGCATGTTATCCCGAACCCCCACATAGTATACTTTCTCAATTCAATAATGGGAGTATGCTACGGGCCATCAGGCAATTCTGGTTCCTTTACTTCCGATGTGTGCGACGTACTTTAAACTATTTCAGCTGAATTCTCCAAAACGAATACCTTCTTAACGGGTGATTTTAACTACGGTGATATTACCTGGCCCTCTTTTGCATCTTCCTCTCGCTCCCCTAGGAATTCGTTGACAACATGCATGATTTTTTCTTAGTAAAATTAGTCGACCAACCAGCCCGAAGTTCTAACATCCACGGCTGCTTCCAACATCAAAACCCCAGATTACTAGTGCCGGTTCTATTCCTTATGGGTTCAGCGCTCATAGAATTCTTATCTTGACTATCACTATCCGATACCATTCACGAATCATGATCCTGCAATTAATCTATGGCCCTCACTCCCCAGCGGCTACGGAGCACCTGACTAAGATGAGGGTCATACCTGCGACGCGGCAGACGGTGCTAAGAATCTCTGGATCCGGACAGGCCACCAGTGAAAACTGAACCTGGCAATGTTCAACATGTGAACCCTCTCGAGTGAGGTTAGTTTAGCATGGTTCTTTCAGGAATTATCTGGCATTACCTGATATATTATTGGCCTTAGTGAGGTTGGAAGAACTGGTGAGGTTTATACAGTGCTGACTAACGGCCACGTCTTCTGCTACAGAGGTTTTACAGAGAGGTTTACGGGCGCAGTGTACAGCCTACTACGTTTATTATTCACATTGAGAAAGGCCTGTTGGCGCGCTTTAATGATCGAAAGGGAGAGAACAATTCCATCTTCTTGGTTTTGCAACCTGTAAGCAGAAGAGTGCAGCAGGTAATTATTTACGTTATAAGAAAATGTAACATTTACAGCCTCATTAGTGATTGGGGGAAGTGTGCGAGAGGTTTCTGTTTTTTTTTCTGAAACACTCAAATGATAAAGGAAAACGTATACTGTGCTGTGTGCCTACTTAAAGCATGTTTCACATGTTTACACTTGACGAGCAACGAGCCTAGAGGGGATAGGGCATGTGAGTAGTGCACAAGGATGACAGGGTGGAAAAATTATGTAGATACTCTAGGCAAAGCTTCTGGTACAATAAAATGTTAATATTTCTTCATGTGTGCTCCGCAACACTGTAATGATGCGAATGTAATGAAAGATAACAATGAGGTCACTACAGTTACACGAATTCTTCAAAGGGATTGCTAATTCTAATGTTTTAGGGGACCCACTTTATGGTGCTAATGACTGGCCGACAGCTAATACCAGTTCCGCCCTACTGATGCAGGCGCACCTGGGAGGTTCAGTGATGGGGCAGTTTTCACAGCCTTTGGCAATGAACTGAATTATGGTGGCGTGGAGCAGAGGTAGAATACCCGGCCTCAAATCTGAAGGTCGTAAGTTCGAATCCTACTCCAGTACACCACATTTTCAGGCATGGAGCGGTGCCTGACACCGGTAAGAAAAAAATATTGCCAAGAGCTAGTGGGGCTATACTAGTCCTGGTGCAACCAAACTAGGAAGGCCCACTAAGCTTCATCAAAGTCACTCCCTCACCAGAACAGGAATTGGCCTCCCTGGTGCAGTATTCGGCTGCTACCTCCCTCATGACTCCGACAATTAACGCATGGCCCTCAGTCCCCAGTGGCTGCGGAGCACCTGACCAAGGCGGCGGTCAGACCTGCTACGCGGCAGAGGGTGCTAAGAATCTCTGGGTCCGGACAGGCCGCCACTGGAAACTGAACCTGGCAACGTTCAACGCGCGCACCCTCTCGAGTGAGGCTAGTTTAGCAGGACTATTTGAAGAATTATCAGGCATTGCTTGGGATGTTATTGGCCTTAGTGAGGTTAGACGAACTGGTGAGGCTTACACAGTGCTGACCAACGGCCACGTCCTCTGCTACAGAGGTCTTCCAGATAAGAGAGAATCCGGGGTAGGGCTTCTAGTCCATAACAACATAGTGGGCAACATTGATGAATTCTACAGCATTAATGAGAAGGTGAGTGAGTGAGCACGAACTTTATTGATGTCATGAGGAGAAAGAATTAAAGCGGGGCCGGAGGCCTCTCCAATCAATCCGGTGGCTCCACCCAGGTCGGGGCCGGTAGACAGAGTCCTTCGGCGACGGCCCGGGCCCTCTGGACAGCCTTGAGCTGAGCGATGCAGCTCTGTATTTCTGAGCGCTGAGTCCCAGGAGGACTGGTCAGGAAAGTCCGTGCCCGCGTTGGCAGGGCACAGCCAGAGCATGTGTTCGAAGTTGTATTAGTGGCCGCAGTGTGGGCATGCAGTAGGAAGGTCAGGATTGATCCTGCTTTGTGTTGTGGGTGTGATGTATGTTCTTGTCTGCAACTGTCTGTAAGTGACGGCCTGTGCTTTTTTTCAGGTTTTGGTGAGGAGGAGGAAAAATTCTTCGTGCTAACCTATGATTTGAAGCGATTTCGTGGTATGATACAAGCGTGTCTATGTTGTCTAGATCCCTCCAGGCTGGGTTGAAGTGAGGGGCCGGACCGCAGACGCGGAATGTGAGTTCTCACGCCAGTTGGTGTGCCCGCTCGTTCGGATTACAGTCAGGAGGTCCGGAAATGTTGCCCATGTGGGCCGGGAACCATGTGATGTGTGGGGACGTGAGGTTGTCTCCTCCCGTTTCTTGGAAGATTTTGTTGACCACCGTAGCGGCCTTCCTAGAGACGAGGGCCGCCGAGAAGGTTCTGATGGCTGTTCTTGAGTCCGAGTAAATGACGGAGGCTTCTTTGCAGCTTGGAAGGGCCACCGCGATGGCCATTTTTTCTGCTTCGTGAGTGAAGTTGGTAACCACCGTGGCTGCGTTGACAAGTGATCCATGGGCGTCCACCACAGAGACCGCGTATGCGCCTCGATGCCAATATCTGGCCGCATCAACGAAGAGGACTTGCGTTTCGTTACGATTATAGTTGTCAAGGATTGCCTTCGCTCTCGCTTTTCTCCGCCCTTCGTTGTGGGTCGGGTGTATGTTTCTTGGGATTGGATCAACGGTTATTGACCTCTTGGCATTTGTGCATAGTTGCGACCTCTCTGGTGGCAGGAAGAGGGGCTGTATGTCTGCTTCTAGTAGTATCTCGATGCCCTTTGTGAGTGAGAGCCGACTAATTTGGGCGTTTCGCTGTGCTTCAAAGAGTTCTGTTGCCGTGTTGTGTAGCCCCAATTGGAGGAGTCGTTCCGTGCTAGTGTTTCTAGGGAGGCTTAGGACATTTTTCAATCCTGTTCTGATTAGTGTGTCGATTTTGTTCAGCTCCGTCTTCTTCCAGTTGAGGAAGGGAGCGGCGTAGGTTACGTGGCTGATGAGGAAGGCGTGAAATTATTTCATGAGGGTGTCCTCTTTCCGTCGGTCCCTTTTGCTAGCGACCCGTGATATGACCCTGGTGAAGTTGTGGGCGCTCTTTGTGATGCATTTTAGTGCCTCCGCGTTGTCATTGCTGTAAGCCCCAATGACCATGCCCAGGACCTTAAATGTGTTACACCTGGTGATGTTTTCTCCGTCCCTGGTGTGTAGGTGAACGGGGAGGAAGCTAAGGGGCTGTCTCTGCCTGGGGCCTTGTTTGCACAGGAGGAGCCCTGATTTGCTGGGGGAGAGTTTCAGTCCCGTGTTTGTAAGGAAAGCTTCCGTGGTGTCCAGCGCTTGCTGTAGGTTCTGCTCCAGAGTGCCTAGCGGGCCACTCGTGGACCAAATGGTGATGTCCGCGTAAATCGCGTGCCCTACCCCCGGGAATTTCGAGAGTTTGTTTGCGAGATCGTGCATTGCGATGTTGAAAAGAAGCGGCGAAAGCACTGACCCTTGCGGAGTGCCGATGTTACCTAGCATGTGCTTTCTGCTTCTGATTTGTCCGACGTTTATGGTGGCCGTTCGGTTATCCAAAAACGATCTTACAAAATTGTGGAAATTTACTCCGAGATCTAAAGTGCAGATTTCGTTGAGGATGTGTTCGTGCCTGACCGTATCTAAGGCCTTTGTTAGGTCGAGCGCCAGGATGTCTTTTACATCCCTGGATTTGTTGTCTATGACGGCGCTCCTGATGAGTAGCATGGCGTCTTGCGTTGATAGGGATTTTCGGAAGCCTATGAGATTGTGGCGGAATAGACCGTATTCTTCAATGTGCTCTCCAATTCTATTGTGGATGGCATGTTCCACGACCTTTCCAAGGCACGACGTAAGGGAGATGGGCCTCAGATTTTCTACATGGAGTGGTTTTCCGGGTTTGGGGATGTGGACTACATTGGCAGTTCGCCATTCGTCCGGCACCCGGCCTTCAGTCCATACCTCGTTAATTTTGCTCGTAATAAATTGTATGGATTTGTCATGGACCTGGAAAAGCCCTAATGGAGAAACAAGGAATGAAATAGATTTCATACTCTCTGCCGATCCGAGCATAGTGCAGAATGTAGAAGTGTTAGGTAAGGTAAAGTGCAGTGACCATAGGTTAGTGAGGTCTAGGATTTCTCTCAATTTGAAGAGAGAAAGAGTGTAATTAGGGAAGAGGAAACAAGCCAACCTAGAGGCAGTAAGGGTAAAAGCAGACAAATTCAGGCTGGTGCTCGCAAACATATATGCAGCTTTAGAAAAGGAAGATGAAGACAACATAGAGGTAATGAATGAAACCGAAACTAGGTTCATCACAGAAGCAGCAATTGAAGTGGGAGGTAAGGCACTAAGGCAATCAGTAGGTAAGCTCTCCCACGAAACAAAGGACCTAATAAAGAAACTAGCAAAACATGAAAATGTCCAACTCAAGAGATGAGATAGATTTCGCTGAACTGTCAAAACTGATCCACAAGAAGAAAGTAAGGGATATTCGAAATTATAACGTGGGAAAGATTGAGGAAGCCGTAAAATATGGACACAGCATTAAATCAGTAAGAAAGCTTGGCATAGGACAAGGCATGATGTATGCACTGAAAGATAAGCATGGAAATATAATCAGCAATTTCTATGACATAGTAAAAGCAGAGGAAGAATTCTATACTGACCTGTACCGTTCCCAGAACAGCCAAGCTACTTTAATTCGAAATAGTAATGAACCGGATACAGAGGCTTTTCTATAACTAGCGATGAAGTTAGAAGGGCCTTGAAAGACATGACCAGGGGGAAAGCTGTTGGAAAAGATGGAATAACAGTAGATTTAATCAAAGATGGAGGAGATATCATGCTTGAAAAGCTTGCGGCCCATAATACACAATGCCTCACAACTTCAACTGTACCAGGGAGCTGGAAGAATGCCAAGATTATACTAATCCATAAGAAAGGAGACATTAAAGAATTATAGACCCATTAGCTCGCTTTCAGAATTGTATAAAATATTCACCAAGATAATTTCCAATAGAATCAGGGCAACACTTGACTTCAGCCAACCAAGTCAACAGGCTGGCTTCAGGAAGGGATATTCTACGATGGATCATATCCATGTCATCAATCAGTTAGTCGAGAATTCTGCGGAGTACAATCAACCTCTCTATATGGCTTTCATAGAATATGAAAAGGCATTTCATTCAGTAGAGATACCAGCAGTCATAGAGGCATTGCGTAATCAAGGAGTACAGGAGGCATATAGCTGTAAATAATGCGCCAGAAGTAAGCATCGCGTTCTCACGAACAGACACGAATGCCCTGCTTCGGTGCGTTATGCGGAACTCTACACTTGAGTACTGGACCAATCCTGATCGACGACACAAGAGACTGCACAAATGGGACCAAGAAATGAAGTTCCGCATGCCTCAAAACTGAAGAGGAGCATAACAAGTCTGCTACACCGCATTCGTCTTGGTGTTGCACTCACGAGGCGTTATACAGATATCATCGGCTGCAGTGACACTGGTCCCAACTGCGACCACTGCCCAGTGCCAGCAACACTTGAGCACATATTTTGCTCATGCCCAGCGTACGCGCGAGAACGGCAGAGCCTCATTTCAACTATTCAGCGAGTGACTAAATGACCAATGTCTGACGAGATTATCTTAGGTCCTTCGCCTGACGCCAACAGCGCAGTTGTGGTCATCGAAGCGACTATAGCCTTCCTTCAAGCCACTGGACTCGACGCACGACTCTAGTATTACCTCAACGGGATGGACATGTACATACGCACCTCCTAATCTTATCATCATCATTCATCGCTCGTTTTATCCCCTCCCCCCTTCCCCAGTGTAGAGTAGCAGGCCAGAGCAAACTAACGCTCAAGCTGACCTCTCTGCATTTCTTCAAATAAACGTCTCGCTCTCTCTCTCAGGAGGCATACGTGAATATCTTAGCCAACATCTACAAGGATTCCCCAGCTACCTTGATTCTCCAGAAGAAAAGTAAAATGTTACCTATCAAGAAAGGGGTCAGGCAAGGAGACACTATTCACTGCTATTCACTGCATGCTTAGAAGAAGTATTCATGTTATTAGACTGCGAAGGCTTAGGAGTGAGGATCAACGGCGAATATCTCAGCAACCTTCGGTTTGTAGATGACATTGTCCTATTCAGCAACAATGGAGACGAATTACAGCAAATGATTGAGGACCTTAATCGGGAAAGTGTAAAACTGGTGTTGAAGATGAATATGCAGAAGACAAAGATAATGTTCAATAGCCTGGCAAGGGAACAAGAATTCAGGATCGCCAGTCAGCCTCTAGAGTCTGTAAAGGAGTACGTTTACCTAGATCAATTACTCACAGGGGACCCTGATCACGAGAAAAAAATTTACAGAAGAATAAAATTAGGTTGGAGTGCATACGGCAGGCATTGCCAAATCCTGACTGAGAGCTTACCACTGTCGTTGAAAAGAAAAGTGTACAATCATTGCATTCTACCAGTGATAACTTATGGGGCAGAAACTTGGAGGTTAACAAAGAAGCTCGAGAACAAGTTAAGGACCGCACAAAGAGCGATGGAACGAAAAATCTTAGGGCTAACGTTAAGAGACAGGAAGAGAGCGGTGTGGATCAGAGAACAAACTGGGATAGCCGATATTCTAGTTGACATTAAGCGCAAGAAATGGAGCTGGGCAGGCTATGTAATGCGTAGGATGGATAACCGGTGGACCATTAGGGTTACAGAATGGATACCAAGAGAAGGGAAGCGCAGTCGAAGTCGGCAGAAAACCAGATGGGATGATCAAGTTAGAAAATTTGCAGGCGCAAGTTGGAATACGCTAGCGCAAGAGAGGGGTAATTGGAGATCGCAGGGAGAGGCCTTCCTCCTGCAGTGGACATAAAATATAGGCTGACGATGATGATGATGAATTATGGCAAGCTGAATCTCCATGTGGCAGCTTTGTTACCATGGTAAGAAAGAATTTGCCCTCATGTGTTTGTTGGCGATGAAGCCTGCCCGCTGCAACCTGGCATCATGCGGCCAATGCCAGGCCCCCAGACTGAAGCTGAGGAGGTAATCTTCGATTACCAGCTCAGTCGTGCCAGGTCTGTACGACATCAAGTTAAAACTCCAATCATTTATTCGCTCTCTAGGGTACTAAAAATATTATTTTCGCCATCCCTCTGCTACTGCAGTCTTTCTCCTGTATGTATTTAATTCAGTTTTTCTTCTTTAACAGGGATAAAGCCTTGCCCTTAAGGCATAATTCTTGATGTGTATAAGTGTATTATACCGGGTGTTGAAAATTAAGCTTGATGGTTTTCTTAAAATGAGGCACTGGGAATCAAGCGAAGACCACCTGTGCAAATAAGTTATGAGGCCAGGGGGACACAAAGTTAGATGATAATTATCGCTGTCAGCAGCCCAAAAAAACTAAAATTGAATAATTAACTTTTTGTTGACAGCAGTAAGTGGGTATGTTTGTATTGAAAAGTTAGAGGCAGTCGAGTTTCTACGCAGTATAAGTTGGAAGAATTCGTCTAGCGTGGCTGTGCTCCGAGATATCCGACTCCAAATTTTAATTGTCGTTCGTATGATTACGCATGCAAGAGAGTTAGGATCGGCGCAAAGCTCCTCCCTGATGTGATGTATCTGCTGCGTGCGACGTTTAGTCTGACATCAAGGGGGGGGGGGAGGCATTGGCAAAGATAACTGTCCTCCTTCCCTTCTCGGCTGGCGAAATCAAGATATGACAACGCAGTGTGCCGTACGCAGGACGCGTGATCCTGTTAAACACGATAACAGGAGATAATTTTTTCGGCACATTTTGTATTACTTGAGATCGCACCGGGACATTATCTTGTAAGTGCGTTAGCTTCCCTGTCATCTACTAGAGTGCTTCTGGAATAGCGGCGCCTCTGTACGGAAGGGTAACCAAGAATATCCACGTGGATTCCTTTCGTGCTATTATGACTGCTTCTCGCGGCACGAGATATTCCACCGAAGAAAAAAATAGACGTGGTACTTGAAATAGCTGAGATGAATGGCCGCGCTTGATTGTCAATGCGGCTGTACGCGGCTAGCCACCCACACCGTCCCCTTCCATCTAGGTCTACCTTCATAACGTGTTTCGGTGCTTTCGCACAACAGGGTCCGTCCATCGTCCGAGACAGACCAGGAAGACAATCATCGATGAAGACTTTGAAATCGACGTTGTCGCGTGCATAACGTTGATGTCAGAACTCAGCATTCGACAGATTGCCGATCAGTGCGGTCGCAGCGTTGGAACAGTCGCAAATGTGCTAAGAAAGCATAAGTTCCATCTCTATCATGTTTACCTTCAACAGGACCTCAGTGAGGCGGACTCTTAAAGGCATGTTCATTTATGGAATTGGGGCCTGATCAAAAGTGATGAAGAAAATGACTTATTACGCAGAATAATTCGGATAGATGAAGCTCGGGTTTGCCGCAATGGCACTGTGAATATTTACCAACACGCATTATTGGTCACAAGAAAATCCACACTGGCTGCGGCAGTCTGAGTGTGTGGTGTGGCATACTCGGGAACAGGATCATAGGACCTTGTTTTTGTGCACAAATTGAACGGAAAGATGTGCACACAACAAATATTAGGTGTTTTCGTCGACGACTTTGTCTCCAATCTTTCCGGGAATGACCAGCGCCAAG
>NC_051154.1:251569394-251622151 GCF_013339745.2 Dermacentor silvarum
CTCTACGTACGAATGATGATATTAGGCTGGATGGGTGAGCGAACCCTTTAAATCGGGCAGGGGCATACGCCAACTAGCAGGACTATTAACATATTTGTTACCGTTTGTGCTGGAGTGAAAGTTCACCCATATTGCTCACTAACATAATATGAAGACATTAGGATGGATGGTGAGGCTGAACCCTTTAAATCGGCAGTGGATACGTCACCTAGCCTGAATCATTAACATATTTGTACGTTGTGGTGGGTGATATTTCCCCCATATTGACTCTCCATAATAATGATGATATTAGATGGATGGGTGAGGCTGAAAACCCTTTAAATCGAGGCAGTGGCATACGTCACCTAGCCATGACTATTAACATATTGACACGTATACATCTTTATCTTTCACCGGTGGCCGCTTTCCACCGGCTAACAAATGTTAAACGTTATCGCTCGGCGCAGGACGCGCCTGTGTCGGAGGTTTCTAGAACGTTATCGATGCTTCTTTCCGTTGCCTGTTTTCACAGACGCTTATGTTATCTGATTGTGTGACCGATGCGAATTGTCTAGAACTTTCTGGAAGACACGCGGGCATCAGGGATTAATCTGGAACCTTCGATGACTCAGGTATAAAAGCCGACGCGTTTCGCCGCTGATCAGATTCCGACGATCGCCGACTGTGTTCGCCGCTATCGTTGTGCTTCAAGTGTAACTTGCTTTTGTGGGCACAGGTTCGCCCAATAAAGAATCAGTTTCGTCATTCCCAGTTTTACGACTGTTTGCTTCATCGTCACTACTACGTGACATCTGGTGGAGGTGCTTTTATGTCCTTGTACCGGACCCCCCCGTCCAGCCGTGAGCCAAGCCCACACCGTCTAGAAGACGTCGACGCCTACCCCGACCAGCGAGCTAGTCGCAGGCTACTGAACCTGCCACCGGAGTACGAACCCCTACCTGAGAAGACCAAGAGGACAAAAGTCATGACCTCGGCAGCAGCTACCATGACAGCCCCTGTGCCAACATCTGCGGTCGTGATGCAACAATCCAGGGAGCCGCCGACTTTCCGCGGTTCGCCATGTGAAGACGCCGAAAGCTGGCTGGAGGCATACGACCGGGTCGCTACGTTCAACAAGTGGGACTGCGACGAAAAGCTGCGCCATGTTTACTTCTCTCTTGAAGACGGCGCCAGAACCTGGTTCGAGAATAGGGAACGTTCACTAACAACCTGGGACCTCTTCCGAGCCGCCTTCCTGGACACCTTCACGAGCGTCGTCCGTAAAGAAAGAGCTGCAGCCTTGCTGGAAAACCGTGTACAGCTCCCGAATGAGAGAGATCGGTATGTACACTGAAGAAATGACTCGATTGTTCCGGCACGCCGATCCAGCTATGCCCGAAGACAAGAAAGTTCGCTTGCTCATGCGGGGAGTTAAGCAGGAGCTATTCGCCGGACTGGTACGGAATCCACCAACAACAGTCCAAGACTTTCTCTCGGAGGCTACGACGATCGAGAAAGCACTGGACATGCGCAACCGGCAATACAATCGCCGTTCGACGCCACACTACGTCGAAGTCCAAGGACTTTCCGACGACCTACGAGACACCATCAGGGCGATAGTACGCGAAGAGCTGCAGAAGTTGCTACCGTCGTCGCAGCCTCAAGTTGCTTCCATCGCCGATATCGTGCGGGAGGAAATCCAGCAATCGCTAGGACTTCCCGAATCGCCGCAACCCGAGCCGGAAGCGCTGACCTACGCCGCCGTCGCCCGTCGTCAAGGCCCCCCTCCGCGCTCGCGCCAGGGCCCCGTAACGCCGCAGTTCCGACGTCCACCACCGCCGCCGCCAGCACGCCCGCCCGTCGCCCAGCGCAGCTACCAGAGGAAGACGGACATTTGGCGCGCCCCCGACCACCGCCCGCTCTGCTATCACTGCGGGGAAGCCGGCCATGTCTACCGCCGATGCCCATACCGCGAGATGGGCCTACGAGGGTTCGCCGTCAACGCGCCGCGTCCAGTGCGGGGTGAACGACCGCGCGACATTGCCGACTACCTCGCCGGAGCCCAGTGGCAACCACGACGATCCTCACGCTCGCCGTCACCAGGCCGCTACATCTCGCCGCATCGCCGTCAGTACAACGGTCCCACCCGGGGCCGATCTCCCAGCCCTTACCCGGGAAACTAAAGGCAGCAACCGATGGAGGTGCGGTTGCTGTACGACGCAATGCCGAAGATCCTCCGACGCCGCCGACGACGACGATTCGCGATTCATCACGACGAGATATCAGCACGCCGCCTAGCAACAGCCTTGACAACACTTCGCCGCCGAAAGAAGACCTTCCGACGCGACGTAGCAGCAGCAGAGCAAGCCGACGCAGCCGTGATCCGACGCCACGAATTAACCGCAACGCCAGACGCCGGTCTACCGATCTAGACGTGCTCATCGATGGCCATAACGTCACCGCTCTCGTCGACACTGGAGCCGACTATTCCGTCTTCAGTGGCCCGTTCGCCGCCAAGTTGAAGAAGGTGAAGACAGCCTGGCAAGGACCTGATATCCGGACAGCGGGAGGCCACCTAATAACGCCGACTGGAATCTGCACAGCGCGAGTCACGGTAAACAACCGCACTTACCCGGCGAGCTTCGTAATCCTGCAGCACTGCTCCAGGGATGTCATCCTAGGCATGGACTTTCTAAACCAATACGGTGCAGTCATCGACTTAAGATCCAAGTCGATAACGCTTTCAACGCACAACGCGCTACCACCGGATACAAGCATAAGTTACCATGCCTTGAATGTGCTTGAAGAACAAGTCACCAGTTCCGCCTCGCTCCAGCGTAATGATTTCCGTCGGTACCGAAGTGCCTGCAGACATGGAGGGCATCATCGAGGGCGATCATCACCTACTGCTCGACCGTGAAATTTGCGTCGCTAGAGGCATAGCTGAGCTACGTGCAGGGAAAGCAAGGGTGATGCTCACGAACTTCAGCCCTGAATACAAGCACATTAACAAAGGCACCACGGTCGCCTACATCGACGAAATAGTACAAGCCAGTAGTGCTTTCGCCTTCACGGATTCCAGTGCACCTGCAACGACGACTATAATACCTGAGCCAACTTTCGACGTCAATCAGAACCTTCCCAGGCATAAGAAAGAACAACTAAAAGCTCTGCTCCTGCAATACAAGGACTGCTTCTCGTCGTCGTCAAAAGTTCGACAAACCCCTGTCGCCAAGCACCGCATCATCACCGACGAAAATGTCCGCCCACTCCGTCAGAGCCCGTACCGAGTTTCGGCGCGCGAACGTGAAGCCATAAGGCACCAAGTCGACGAAATGCTACGCGACGACATCATCCAGCCGTCCAAGAGTCCGTGGGCGTCCCCCGTGGTGTTAGTGAAGAAGAAGGATGGAACCCTACGTTTCTGCGTCGATTATCGTCGCCTCAACAAGATCACGAAGAAGGACGTATACCCCCTCCCACGGATTGACGACGCGTTGGATCGACTCTACAACGCAAGGTATTTTTCGTCGATGGACCTCAAAACCGGCTACTGGCAAATTGAAGTCGACGAGAGGGACCGGGAGAAGACTGCCTTTATAACACCAGACGGACTGTTCCAGTTCAAGGTCATGCCGTTTGGTCTTTGCTCGGCACCTGCGACTTTCCAACGCGTCATGGATACAGTACTGGCAGGCTTGAAATGGCAGACTTGCCTTGTCTATTTGGACGACGTCGTTGTGTTTGCCTCAAGCTTCGAAGAACACCTGCGGCGCCTTGAAACAGTTCTTCAAGCAATCAAAACCTCCGGACTCACGTTAAAGCCAGAGAAGTGCCGCTTCGCATATGAGGAGCTCTTGTTTTTGGGCCACGTAATCAACAAGTCTGGAGTGCGCCCCGACCCTCAGAAAACTGCGGCCATCTCCAACTTTCCTCCGCCCGCTGACAAGAAGGCAGTGCGTAGATTTCTTGGACTGTGCGCCTATTACAGGCGCTTCGTCAAGAATTTTTCACGGATCGCTGAGCCACTGACGTATCTCACGAAGGCCGACGTCGAGTTCAAGTGGGAGACGCCGCAAATCGAAGCATTTGAAGAACTGAAGCGACGCCTGCAATCGCCGCCAATACTTGCGCATTTCGACGAAAACGCCGATACTGAAGTCCACACCGACGCAAGCAGCGTAGGACTCGGCGCCGTTCTTGTGCAGAGGACTGACGGACTAGAAAGGGTTGTAAGTTACGCTAGCCGGTCGCTATCGAAGGCGGAATCAAATTATTCCACAACAGAAAAGGAGTGCCTCGCCATCATCTGGGCTACATCAAAGTTTCGCCCCTACCTCTATGGCAGGCCCTTTAAAGTCGTGAGCGACCACCACGCCTTGTGTTGGCTAGCTAACTTGAAGGATCCTTCAGGTCGCCTCGCACGATGGAGTCTGAGACTTCAAGCATTCGACATCACCGTCGTTTACAAGTCCGGGCGAAAGCACTCTGACGCCGACTGCTTGTCTCGCGCCCCCGTCGAACCGCCGCCACAGGACGACCCGGATGACGACACTTTCTTGGGACCCATCAGTGCCGACGAATTCGCCGAACAACAGCGAGCCGACCCGGAACTAAGGAGCCTTGTAGACTACCTGGAAGGCAAGACCGTCATTGTGCCGAAGGTGTTCAGGCGAGGATTGGCGTCGTTTTTCTTGCAAAACGACATTCTTCTAAAGAAGAACTTCTCGCCTCTCCGAGCCAACTACCTCCTCGTGGTACCCTCAGCATTGCGTCCAGAGGTTCTGCAAGCTCTCCATGACGACCCAACGGCTGGACACCTCGGCTTTTCCCGCACGCTCGCGAGGATACAAGAAAAATACTACTGGCCTCGCCTCTCTGCCGACGTCGCCCATTACGTAAGGACATGCCGAGACTGTCAGCGACGCAAAACACCGCCGACAAGGCCAGCCGGACTTCTACAGCCGATCGAGCCACCTCGCCGACCGTTCCAGCAGATCGGGATGGACTTACTGGGGCCTTTTCCGACGTCGACGTCCGGGAATAAATGGATCGTCGTAGCTACGGACTACCTCACCCGCTACGCCGAAACAAAAGCCTTGCCCAAAGGCAGTGCCGCCGAGGTAGCCCGATTTTTCGTTGAGAACATCCTCCTGCGTCACGGTGCCCCAGAAGTCCTCATCACCGACAGAGGTACGGCATTCACGGCTGAACTAACTCAAGCCATCCTGCGATACAGCCAGACAAGCCATCGCCGCACCACCGCCTACCACCCGCAGACGAATGGCCTCACCGAGCGCCTAAATAAGACCATCGCCGACATGCTGGCAATGTACGTCGACGTCGAACACAAGACGTGGGATGCCATCCTTCCGTACGTGACCTTCGCATACAACACGGCCATGCAAGAAACGACGCACATGGCGCCGTTCAACCTGGTCTACGGAAGGAACCCGGCAACGACGCTTGACGCCATGCTACCGGACGTCACCGACGAAGAAAATCTCGACGTTGCCACCTATTTACAGCGTGCCGAAGAAGGTCGACAGCTCGCCCGCTTGCGCATCAAGAACCAGCAGAGGACCGACAGCCGACACTACAATCTTCGACGACGCAACGTCGAGTACCAGCCCGGCGACCGTGTTTGGGTCTGGACTCCGATACGCCGACGAGGACTTAGCGAGAAACTGTTGCGTCGCTATTTCGGACCATATAAGATAATCCGACGTATTGGCGCACTGGACTATGAGGTCGTGCCAGACGGCATTTCGCAATCACAGCGGCGCCGGGCACGACCTGAAGTCATCCATGTGGTGCGTCTTAAACCTTTCTACGCCCGCTGACGACATTAGGTACTTTGTTACTTTGTTATTGTTTTTTTGTTGTTTATAACGCATTGTTTTGTTTTCGCTTTCAGCATCGGGACGATGCTTTTTAAGGGGAGGGTATTGACACGTATACATCTTTATCTTTCACCGGTGGCCGCTTTCCACCGGCTAACAAATGTTAAACGTTATCGCTCGGCGCAGGACGCGCCTGTGTCGGAGGTTTCTAGAACGTTATCGATGCTTCTTTCCGTTGCCTGTTTTCACAGACGCTTATGTTATCTGATTGTGTGACCGATGCGAATTGTCTAGAACTTTCTGGAAGACACGCGGGCATCAGGGATTAATCTGGAACCTTCGATGACTCAGGTATAAAAGCCGACGCGTTTCGCCGCTGATCAGATTCCGACGATCGCCGACTGTGTTCGCCGCTATCGTTGTGCTTCAAGTGTAACTTGCTTTTGTGGGCACAGGTTCGCCCAATAAAGAATCAGTTTCGTCATTCCCAGTTTTACGACTGTTTGCTTCATCGTCACTACTACGTGACAATATTATCACTGGAATTTTCAACGCGCAACCTTAACAGTTTTGCCACTTTCATGTATGCTGCACTTACAGGATTCCTGGGCAAGTTCCTAGCATGGAATGCGTTTGTTCCTCTCAGCAGATTGGCTTTCGGCGTCTACCTCATTCATGTGCCGTTCATCCAACTTATGTTGCACACATCTCGAGAGAGAGTGTTATTCTCTCACTTCATCGTGGTGAGTTAGCGTTTCTGCGTATAGCAACTACTGACATTTTGAACTTTCTTTCATGTCGATGCGGCGTACGGATGACAGGGACAAAGAAAAATAGGAAACGCTAGTTTGGCTTGACCAGGTTTTTGTTCCCTATCGGCAATTTGCAACACGTTATTCCATATAAATGAATATAAGTGTAACAGTCACATGCTGAATTAAAAAAGCACTATCCCAGTAATTATTGCGTGAAATGGTCTGTAAATAGAGAGCGTCCCATAACGGCAGGTGTGTGCTAGAAAAAAGGTTCGAACTTTGGAAAAGGTGAACATTGCCCGCGACGCTTCGAAGTATAGCCTTCAAGAAGCAATTAATTTTGTTGCGCCAGGATAGAAATCCTCCGCCTGGATAGCTATCCCTCGTTAGGAGAGATGCATCGCTCGTAGCAAGTGATGTGCGCGACATGACGGATATGACGTTACTTGGTCGCTCCCAGCGTTTGCAGTGCGATAAAGCACGGCCTTGAAGGTTGGTTTCTGTTAATCGTTGGAAGCTCGGGATATGGACACCAAGAGCGGCGCATATGAAGACAAATTGGCAATTTTTTGTGGACAAACCAGGTAAATAAAAATACCAAGTGTTATAATAAAGGATGCGAACGTTAAACTGCGATCTTGCTGTGAAATTGCAATTGTTTTTTTGCAATTTTATGAAAAAAGCGGAGGTCAGTGTAAAAGTGCCGTAAAGCTATTATGAAAAAGTTAATTAGTGATGTTTTGTTAATAATTGTATTGGAATATTATGGTGAATCGAATATTCTCATTCTAATTAGAGTGAAATATGTAAAAAGTCGCAGTTTCACCTGAAAGGTGCAGCATCGACTGCGATTGCAAATTAGTGGACAGCTATACGCAGTAAGGTTAGTAGTTTTATCAGCCGTATAAACTTGTAAACATAGGCATACTAACTAAATTAACAAGCATGGTGTCACTCGCACGCAAGCAAACATGAACGCATCTCACTGAATGACCGCAGAAACTGGCTGTCAAAATGCTGGAGTGATTCAGCGCAGCAGCAGGAGCAAACGAACTGAGCTTCGTGCCGGCACTCGTATCAACGCAATCTTAGCCACAAAAACACAGGGAGGGCGGACTGTGCCCCGCCGCCATAGAGTTAGTATACTAACTCTAGAGGAAAAGCTGGGTGAAAAAAGCGGGAACCGTAAAGGCGCCGCCATGTTGCGACGACTCATTTTTGTAGCACTAAATATATTCAAAATATTATGCAAACGCAAGCACTTGCACATAGCGCGTAGGCACGGACAGCGTTTGAAGTTCATTCCCTGTATTTTTTCATAATGATCGGATGGCTATTTAGAAAAAATTTTATGTAAAATTCACGGTGTGAAAAGGCCGCGTTAGTGGGCGCCTTAACTAGATGGCGCTACCATACTGACGGAGGCTCGGGATCGCGTTGATTGCGCGCCTCGTCTGAATCGCATCTCGTCGTCTGCGCCTGCGCGCCTGCATAGGGTAGCAACATGGCAGCGCCCTTGCCGTTCCCGGTTTCAATACTTGGGCGCTGTGGGGAGCTTTCCCTCTAGAGTTCGTTATATTAACTCTATGCCCGCCGCAGACGGCTTTCAAGATACAGCTGCGCGGGTGGGTGCTCGCGACGCAGAACGTGTTCCCCCCTCCCCCCGAAACCTTCAGCCCGGCTGGAGCGAGTAGCCGCAGTAAAGTGTGGCCCCTCCACCTGCCCACCCTCTCCCCGGAAACTTCCGGCGCGGCGGCAGCGCGCGGCCGCGCGACAATTTTATCGTCCGTGGACTGTATACGGAACCTCACCGCGACGGCGACGACGGCGGCGGCGGAATTTCGCCTAGAGTGTCCACCGCAATAATATTTGTGTAGAGTACGTCTGGGAAGAAAGAGATGATGTAACTCTTTAACACACGCAAGTAATGGCGCTCGCAACTTCATTTCTGTTCAACTGCAGGAGCTTATAAATGATAAACAGCTATCCTTCTTTACCTGGTGTCTCATGACAATGACACTAATGATTACAAGGCAGCAGCATGTCACCAAATGCACGCACAGTGTTTTTTTTTCGTTAAAAATACCTAAGTTTGATGCTACAGCACGGCGCATTATTTTAAACGGATGGAAATATGGGGAGACTGGTTAATTCCTTTGCTTCAATTTATTTATTTATTCAAAATACCCCTACAGGCCCTCCAGAAGAGGGTATTACATAGGGGGGGGGGGGGGCGATAGACGATTATACTATCATATCACTCTATTACAAAAATGCAACAAAAGCGACAAAATATGCAGGCACGACTTTGTGTAGAAAAATTAAAGCTCGGATAAAACCGAAGTAGCACAAAATTAGAGTACATTTGAACAATTGATACACCTAGAATTCCGAATACATAAAAGGCACTAACAAGAGAATAAGTGAAAAAGAAGGTACCAGAAAAAGAAAGAAAAAGTAAAGTTTTACATTGCGCAAACACGTCACATTCGGATATGCGTACGCAGCTTTTGTTGAAATTTATCGGGGTGAAACGTCAGTAGCAATGTCTGATGGTAGGTTATTCCAGTCAAGTATGTTTCTGGGTATAAATTATTGCGCGTAAAGAGCTGAGTGACATATTGGGCGCTTGACAAGGGTGATCTCGGCGAGGTAAAATGACGGAGGGTGATTGAAAGAATTCATCATGTAAATGTTCGTGATGATAAAGTTTATGAAAGAGAGACAGCTGCGCGTGTTTTCGTCGTAATGATAGGGGATCTAATTCGGCACGATTTTTTAAAGATGTAACACTAGAGTACCCGGAATAGTCTGAAAAGATAAAACGAGCAGCACGGCTTTGCAAGGATTCAAGTTTACGTACGATGTAGTCCTGGTTCGGATCCCAATGGCACATGCATATTCAATTTTAGGTATGATTTAAGTGGTGTACGCGAGTTTCTTTAGGTGTGAAGGCGCTTGCTTTAGTCTGTGTTTAATTAAACCAAAAGTGCGGTTAGCAGATGCAAGAGTAATGTTGATGTGATGATGCCATGTCAGATCCGATTGCAAATTGACTCCTAGATATTTATACGTGGTAGTAAACTCAAGAGTATTATTATTAGGGAGTATGACGTTGGAATGTGAGACGAGGAGCGTGAAAATGACATGCACTTCGTTTTAGTATTAAAAATTATTTTTTTAGTTTTAGTATAATTTAGGGTCATTTGCCACTCAGACCACCATGTATTCAATGCATCTAGGTCTGATTGCAGTGCTTCATGGTCAGTGTCAGTAGTAATTTCATGGTAAATAACGCAATCATCGGCGAACAATGTTACCCGGGATGTCATGCAGTTAGGCAAATCATTAATATAGACTAGAAAAAGCAAAAGGCCGAGCACGCTTCCTTGTGGAACGCCGGAAGTAACAGGAATAGAGGAGTTGTAGATATTAATACTTGTGAATTGAGTTCGATATTACAAGAAATATTTTATCCATGCAATGACATCTGCGTGAATGTTAAGATATTTTAGTTTCAGTAGTAGCCTGTGGTGAGGAACGTGGTCAAAAGCTTTCGAAATATCTAAGAAGGTGGCGTTAACTTGGTTTCCAGCATCAATCCATGAAAGCAAGTCATTAGTAAATCCAGCTAGTTGCCCATCACATGAATATCCCTTCCGGAAGCCGTGCTGATATTTGATGATTATGTTATGTTCCTCTAGGTATGTTATGATTTGCGAATGTATGACATGCTCTAGTAGTTTGCAGACGGTACTAGTTAACCAAATGGGCCGGTAGTTAAGTGGTGAAGAGCGGTCGCTAGATTTAAAAATAGGTATGACCTTGGCTGTTTTCCAGTTATTAGGAATTTGGCCCGATCACAAAGTTTGCGAAAAACGAGCGCACAAGATTCCCGAAATGCTTTGTGATGTACTTTTGTGTAACTTGTTGTTGAAACCGACGTGATAAGTTGCAGATGACAGCTTACGATTATTAAGTAATGATATGATACCGGACTCGCTAACAAATATCTGCGTCATCGCGATATCAGGAAGTGTACCTATGTCTGGGAAATTGAGCGATCAAATGGGCTGCCTAAAGTGACCCATTCTCATAGCGCACCTGGTAAGCACCCAGACGTTATCTGCCGGCTGTTCTGCATCACAATCCGTCGGAACGTTCGTCGCTTGCATCGAGCTCTCTGCCTCGAGACTACGATAACTGTTCTTATCCTTTATAATCGAAGAGAAACGAATATTTGGCAAGTTGAAATTGTGAATTCTCGACTCGAATACAAATCGAAGGACTATTACATTTGTGTTCAGTAGAAAAAGCTTCAACAGTAAAAGTTATTTTGCCTCGAATTTTACAGCTTCTTAATCTGAGACAGCTGTCGCCATAAAACTGAACACGGCGAGTGTCTAGTCTACGGAAAAGATCCCATGCGCGTGCCAAATGTAGAACTAAGAATAGAGCGAACAGCTTTCTTTTGCAACAAAAAAGTTACTTGCTATGTCACTCCCGTATTCTCAAATTATCCTCGACGCAAAGCTATTCCTTCACATAACCGAGTGGAGCACAGCGCCGCCTTTCGATTGAAAAAGAAGCTACGCTTTTCACAGAATTACTGGGGAGTGGATGGCAATGAAGCGCAGTGAGCCCTTCTGTCGAGGGGCGGCGCTGTGATCCCCTTTCTTGAGTCAAAGTGGAGAGCAGTGATGCCAACTCTAGGGAATTACCTAGGGGTTTTTGAGTATGTTTAGGGATTTAGCGTCTTTCTCGAAGTATCTAGGGATTTTTTAAAATGCAGTTATGTCGCCATTTTCTCCGCTATGCCTATGTACAAGTAACGACGCAGACTTTAGAAAGGTTACTGGAACCAGCTGCATCTTAACTCACTGGCACATCGAAGCACATCAACTTTTTTGCGCATCGCATCTATGCAAACAGTGCTAATGCGCTAGGAAAGCACGTCACATTACTGCGCCGGGCAAGGGTGGATTGAGACGAGTAAGTAGGCTTTCGCATTGCATGTGAAGGCGATCGCATCGCATTAGGAATTTGGATATGCTGCGCTCCCCGAGCGCGTCTGCAAGTGCTGCTTTGCATTCGATGTGCGACAACGTGTGCCCTCCCCCCCCCCATCGCACAAGGGGTGATGCGCTGCATGTAAACGCCGGCGCATCGCATTGCTTGCGATGCACTAGGGAACTTGATGCGCTAGTGTTGCATTCATGTAAACGCGGCGTATCACTATCAATGGAGGTGAAGCAGTGCGCCTGGAGTAGCGGTCGCTAGAACTAGCGGCGCTGTAGTCAGCCGTCACCTTTTTAAATGCTGGCAGCGTAATAGGAGCGGGTGTCGCTGTTGTATTGACGGCCGCATGGGACATGTCTTCCGACAGACCTGTAATTGAGGCGGATCTAGTAACATAGAGTTTCTTTTTGACGAAAAGGGGCGTTCAGCGCTGCCGTCTATGCTCCGTTATTGGAAAACCCTTGTTTGCTCTTCTTCGCGAAAGAGGGCGAAGCATTATCGCGGCTGGGTATTACAGCTGCTGCGCAGGGCGTGTATACTTAGCAGTTTACAATATTTCTACTTTGACAGCACCTCATACGTTCGTTGTTCCAAGAGTTTTGCGTACAGTAGACGCATTACCAAAGTAAATGGCAACTTGGGGAACAGACGGCGACGAGCAAGGCGATCCGAGTAAACAAAAAACTGCAAAAGCAACAGCAATGATACATGATCAAAAGTACGTTATTTTATTGAATAATATGTTTTAGTGAATAATCGTAAATTTTGTTCGGGTTGAAGCGCATGTTGCTTTGCAGAATTGAATACCGGTATTAAACAAGTTGACTTCATTTGGCAAAATTAAAAGATAAATGCATTTCTTCCTTACCCAGCTGCATATTTTTGAAATTGTCAGGAGAAGGATATTTACGCAAGTTGTCTATTGAATTTTCAATTGCTAAAATCTTCACAGCAATAAACCAGTTGTACTGAAGAATATGCGACTTTGGTCAATATTACTATTCATCATTATCTGCCATTGCGCTTGCTTTGTACTGCATAACGATAACAGAAGGTTTCAGCTAGTTCGTAAACTTCTTAACATTTACGGATTACGGAAAAAAGCTGGCAATGACATCTTATGACGCTTTGTTCGGCTGCAATGCGTTTGACAAATTTGTTTCTCGTGAGTGTTCTCGTCGAAGGAACATCATAAAAGGAATGGACTTTAACGGTTATGTCGCTACCAACGCTTTACACCAGCATTTAAACGGAATATCGTAAGTCACTGCAGTCTTAACTTTGCGTACACTTACTTCAACTCCTCCTTACAAATTGTCGCCGTGCACCAGCATTGCTGCTATCGTACACCTCTTCGGTAATCCGGTATTCCGTAGGAAAAGCTAATACGTTTACGGACAAGCTGAGGCTCTTTCTACCCTCCCGCGCGCAATTTCCCCAGTGAAAGCCCCTTTTGTCACGCAGTTCTGCTCTCGCTCATTTCTCTTTCCCTTCTGCGCATCCTTCGTTTCAGATTTCGCTCGTCTTCACCGCATTGGTGTGGAGCTACCTGCTCAGCTACCTCATGCTCATCTTCTGCGAAGCGCCGACTGCTAAGCTGGACAAGCTCGTGTTCGATGGGTGTCGCCGTAGCGAGCCTAAGCCAGCTGCCGCCTCCCCGACTGAGGTGGTGACGAACGGTATCTCCTCAGGAAAGCCTGCTGAGATCCCGTGTGTCACTGATGCTTACAGCGCGCTGGAAGCGCAGAGAAGCAACGGCATCGCCGATCGCGCAGGTTTCTTTCGCGGAAACGGCCACTCCGTCACTTATCAGCTGTAGACATTTTACCATGTACTCCCCATCAACATCAACAACATCTCCCTCACACAATCACTGCTCTACTGTAAATAAAACAGCCTGTCTTTTTCTCTCCCTGAACAAGCTCTGATTTTCAGCTTTCGTAAGGATTGAAGGAAAGTAAACTGCCGAGAAATTCGCAGCGGGTGGTAAAAAAATGGATGCCTCCCGAAGCGTGGTACTTCTACAATCATAATTTCGTCTTCTATGTGGAATAGTTTACAATGGTGTGCAGAATATAGACTAAAAAACTATTTAGGCTTTAATGTGGCAATGTGAGATAAACATTAATCAAAGGGTTGCCTCCCATATTGCAGTGCCTGCCGTGCCTGAGTACTTCACCGCTAAAAAAATGCGATTATCAAGCTTCTCGTGTGCCCACGAAGAAGTCCAGTATGCTTCAATTCCACTGTCGATAACAGACGCCATTGTTTACTTACTTTTCGTAAAGAATTCACTGGTCATTTCTTACTCACTAACGACACAATCATGCAATTACGACTCTTACCTCGTCTTATAGCCACGTGAATTTGTCGATTGTGTTTACTAACACTTATTCCTTTCTGTTTTGAACGATGAACACACTGATCACTGCAAAGGGACAAGAATCATTTTGAGAACAAGTTTTAGGCGACTTCATGCGGATTTCGCGTATCTGAGTATCTAGTAACCACTTCTATGAAGAAAGAGTTGGTTAGGTGATTTGTAGATGTTGTATGAACGAGACAGTGGTATTAGGTGATCCCTTGTCATGCCATGAATACGCCGCAATAGTCAGAAAATTAAGGATATAATCAAAAACCTGTGCAAGTAGCCGCAAATATATGTATGGTCAATGTCTCACTCTCGCTCTCTGCCTTGCCACAGCCAAGTTCCATGGAACTTAAGTGCCGTGTCCTCCTCCCGAGTTCGACAGCGTAGAGTAAACAGCTCTGGAATTAAAGCTCGCCATAGCAATCACGCATTCAAATTGGTAACCACCAGGGCGCCTCCATGTGTCAACTTTGTGCAGCCGCGCAGGCGCAGCAAACGAGGTGTGATTCAGGCGAGACGCCATGCCGCTTGAGGTCTGCTATGCGCTCGAGGAGCGCGCGATTTTCTCGGCAAACGCAAGAGAGCAGTTATGCTTGCTGTTAAAGTCTGTCTTGTTCGAACAGCTGTCATTTTCAGCGTGTTCCTGTAATAAAAATTTCTTCTTTGTGGGGTTTCACGTATAAGTGCCAGCAGCGCAACCGTTCTTAATAATTTACCCTATTCCGTTCAAAATACGAGAGCCAGCACGCCATAGCGTGCAGCTACTATGTTCCGACAAGATAAGGAGATATATTTGCTTTATTTCGAATTTTTATTAAGTGATGCAGCACAGCCAAGAGGTACAATACACAAAACCATAGAGAGTTTTAGTTTCACATACGTAGAAGCTTTGCACACGCAAACGTGAGATGCGTGAGATCCGCTATGCGCCACATGCGTGGGACGCTTATAGTTTCGCGTACGCAACAGTCGGTTGTGGGAGGCCTTGAAAACGTATCTATAGTTGTTTCCGCATGTCTACTTGCGCCCTTTGCTGGCAAAAATGAATGCTATTTCAGCCAAATTCGTTCAAAACGAGCTGAAATCGGAGCCATTGCGCGATACTCGCACCTCGCAAACAGCGCGTCCGTGCTACCTTATGCTGCGTTCCCTGCCTGGTCCTAAGCCGCAAAATGCCTCCCAGCTTTCGTTGTGATCATCATTAATTATCTGGGCCCTCGTGGACTTGGACAAGCGCAAATACGCAGCACAACACTATACGGTTACTAACCACACGCACCATCGGCACGGTCGGTTGCGATCTTGAAACTGCTCTCGGCTGTTTCGAGATATCGCGGGAGCAGCTCGCAGAGCCGGTCAGGTACGTGGGGCCACGGTCGTAGAGTAGGAGAGGTGGCCAAACGGCGCCACTCCGCCAATGCGCCGCGCATGAAGCTATGGCTCTCGAGTTGCCGGCGCTTTGCGTGAGGTGGCAGCAAGGGTGTATCTGGGCTCATTTCTGCGCTCCGCCGTACTTGAAAGTACGTAGCCGGCGGGCATCGCGAGCATTCAAACTGTATTTTTACGTCTCCGACTTTTGAGAAAGGGATTCGTGTCATCAATACCACTGAATAGTTATCGTTGCTTAAAGCGGACTTTTCGCGCTGATTTACGCATTCAGCGTGACTTCAGACATGTCGTTTATTCCTTGTTTATTTGATTGTTTTATTTCTTTATTTTGCCGGATACAGATTGGTTCTAAGAACTGTACGGTGACTAATGCGTTATTGCCAAATGGATCACGCTTGAAACGACTATCTTTTTAATATGTGCACGATCGAGTACATTCGTTTCTACTTCCTCATTACAATAATAACACGTCTTTATATATATATATATATATATATATATATATATATATATATATATATATATATATATATTGGCTGACATAAAAATCAAAGTTCATCGACGCAACCACCGTGATATTCCTCGTAAAAGCTTCAGCGTGCGCTATCTGTCTGCAGTGTGCATCCCAAGTGAAGTCCACGGCGCTACGTCTGCAACGGTCTTCACTTACTGCGTGTTTGTTTCACGTCGTTTCTGTTCGTTATTGCTCAGAGTGGCCGGCCAAGGACGGCCGGGAACGCGAAGGCGCGGCGGCGCCGCTCTGTCTAGATAGAACGGCGTCTACTCCCTTCGTTTGCAGTCTCCAGCATTTCGTAGGCGCGTGCACGTTTTCACTCGCCATCTGAAGCTAACGGCGCCTGAAGGGAGCTGAACAATAATTAAACAATTGCTGACTGCGTAACAGTGAAATTTAGTGACAGTCAGGTGATCATAACTCAACTACGCCCATAAGCCCAATGCTACCCACAATGACGTGAAAACCAAATATTTATGGCGCTGTGCACTCGCCGGTAAGAATTTTCAGGCTTCCAGAAAAATACACGCGAGTCCCTTCCTATTACAGCTCTGTGTCAGCCTTGTCGAGATTAACCGCGCCGATTAGAAATTTTTAATCTCCATAGAGCCTGATACCCTCATTTTTGTGGGCAAGGCCGGCAGATAGCCTCTACAAGCTATTAAAAACATAAACAACGTTTTAAAGCCACAAAATTTGCGACAATAACCGACCTGTCACAGCACAGCGAAAACTTGCGAAGCCCGTCTTTGAGCCCATAAAACCCCTGTCACCCCCTGGCGACCGCTGTAGAAACTCGAGAGGTGCGCCTGCGCGCCTGCGGCGTGTGTCATCATCATCAGCCTATATTTATGACCACTGCAGGACGAAGGCCTCTCCCTGTGATCTCCAATTACCTCTGTCTTGCGGTAGCGGATTCCAACTTCCGCCTGCAAATTTCCTAACTTCATCACCCCACCTAGTTTTCTGCCGTCCTCGACTGCTCTTCTCTTCTCTTGGTATCCATTCTGTAACTCTACTGGTCTACTGGTTATCCATCCTACGCACAACATTACCTGCCCAGCTCCATTTTTTCCGCTTAATGTCAACTAGAATATAGGCTATCCCCGTTTGTTTTCTGATCCACACCACTCTCTTTCTGCCTCTTAACGTTAGACCTAACATTTTTCGTTTCATCGCTCTTTGTGCGGTCCTCGGACTTAATCGCGGCGAATTCAGACGGGGCGTGTATGCTTGCACGCAAAAATTATCACTAATCATGACCGGCTGAAAGGCTGAAGACAGCACATTTCGCATACCCAGACAAAAAAGAGATTCAGGCGAAGTGGTGTTGTCCATGCTGTGGCCGTGGCCTAAAAAAATCGAGGTAATAAGTTATATCCTTACAAACAACACAATAGCTGGAACAAATTTCAGTACTGTTAACGCAAAATAGTTATTTTAATTCATGTAAGTGATCTCGTTATATTTTTAGTGGGGATTATTACTTTTTAAAAACATAGCACAAAATTTTAACACGGCAAATTCTTATTTTAACTGCCACTGTATTGAAGTAACGGGCTTGTAAATGCTGCTTTCTTAACAGCTATCTGTATATACTGATCAGTTTTTGACAGCTAAATTATCTTGTTCAATGCATTTCTTATTCACTCGCAAATAAGGCACTGACAAATTAGCTTGTTCAACCTTTCATTTAAACCCTGTCTTCCTGGTTCTGCCGAAGGCCAATTACACGATGACTAGCTTCATAAAGTTGTAAGCCACTAGTCAACTGTCTATGAGCATTTCCTGCTCCAGAAGAATTTGTGGTGCAGAGGGGGACCAAACTTTGCGGAAATATCGGACCGCTTGGCTCGCTTAGTGCCGACCTAAGCCTCTTCATGCGCATTGCGCGGCAGCTCGACTTGCCACGAAGGCAAATCAATTGAAGCTAACGAGGCCCGTATCGCCGAAATGCGTGATTTGCATCGTACCCTCCAGGAGCCGCAAGGCGTCTAGTAGCGTTTGGGGCTCTAGTGGAAGAGAGTCGCCCAAGACAGATGTGTGGCTGCCGAGACTTCTGGATCGATGGATGGATGGATGCTATGAGCGTCCCTTTTGAAACAGGGTGGTGGGTGGCGCCACCAAGCTCTTATTACTATTTTGCCTAATTTCATACCTATATATTTGGGAAAACACCCAGATACAAAGAATTCCCAGCATCAAACTTTGCGAACCACAATTGGAAACTGTATTTGTACGCCTCGGTTGTTTGTGGCCTCGCTACTTTTCTCTCACCGAACCTCTAATCGCCTATTACTAAGCTCTATTGCGGGCATGTTTACTTTCCCCTGCTATTTCTGAACGCAAGGGCTTCAAGGAGGCCGGAGGAGCCTAAACCGGCAGCTGGGTAGATATATTCACATTCCAATAAAACATAGCTTTACCGCAGCAAGCGCATGCGCCATCGTCCTTGGTGTACCTCGCTTTATAACTGCGCGTTCTAAGGCACCCTGATCTCACTTCGAAAAGTAAGGAGCTTCCGTTTGAGTTATCATAAATTGTTTCTTTCCTGATTTCGTTATTTTCTATCTGAGGTAGATAGTCATAGGCAGGTTTCTTTTCCATTGCCGCCACCCATAACCTTGTCTCAGCCTCTCTCACTTTGCGTTTGACGTTCTTTGTTGCCATATTGCTGGCCATACCGGCCGCATATTTGCTGGTAAGCTTCCTAGTTCTTTTCCTCCACTGTGAGTCAATGTTTTGCCTGTACAAATACCTGAACACTCTTGCACCCCATCTACTTTCTTCCATTTTCCTCAGTCGTTCTTCAAAATCAATTTTACTCTGAGCCTCCCTTGCTTCAAAATTTGTCCAGCCGATATCCCCCTGCACAGCTTCATTAGTAGTCTTCCCGTGAGCGCCCAATGCGAGGCGTCCCACTGACCTTTGGTTGCCATCGAGTCCTCCTTGTACCGCTGACTTCAAGCAAAAAAACCGCATTTTCAAATGTAAGCCCTGCACATACCCCGAGGCACCTAGTAGCGATTGTATCCCCATAGCGCTCTGTGCTTTCAATATGGCCGCATTTCTCTTCCCTATTGCTACTATTGCTTTTTCCTGTGTCTCCAGATATCTATCGCCTTCGTTTGTCCATATACCAAGGTATTTACATTCTTTTACCCCAGGTATTTTCTGGCTCTGTATCAACACTGTATGTTCACTGTCTTCATTGAATACCATAAAACCTGATTTTTAACGCTAAATTTTAATCCTAAATCCTCACATTCTTCTCCATAGACATCAGCCAGACGTTGATATCACTTTCCTCTGTAGCAAGCAACACAATGTCGTCCGCATAAAATAAACCTGGAAGCTGCTGCTCAACGCTTGTTTGTATGAGAGGTTAAACCCGATATTGATTTCTTCTAGCTCCCTTTCCATCCTTAGAATCAGCAGCGGGGATGAACGGCACCCTTGTCACAGTCCCTTGTTGATATCAACTTTATCCTCGCTCCTCATCCCTTCCCATTCAATGCAAACCGTATTTTCTCTGTTTATCGCCCTCAAAAACATTATACAGTCGCCTATACCTTCACCTTCCAGAATATCCAAATATCCCACAAAATGTTGTGGTCTACGTTGTCATACGCTCCAGTAATGTCTAAAAAAGCCACATATAGCAGTCTCTTTTCTTCTCTAGATATTTCAATAACTGAGTAAGGACAAACAAGTTATCATCCAGACGCCTACCGATTCTGCAGCCATTCTGAAGTTCTCCCAATATGCCATTATTCTCTGTCCATGCTTGCAGCTTCAATTTAATTACCTGCATTGCTAACCTATATGCGCTATTGATGTGTTCTGTTGACTGGATTGCGCAGATCTGTGGGTTCTTAAGCAAATGGTTTTTCGAAAATAAAAGTAGTTGTTAGAAAGCGCTCGTCCTTGTGTTGCTCCTTTTCTTCGCCCTGGTTTGCTAGCACGCAAAAAGCTTTTTAAAAAATAAATCTGTTCCAACTAGGCCGACTCACAGTTATGTATATCACCGATGTAATGGTCAACGGTCTACATGAGTGAATTCTATCTTTTTCCCACTTACCTTCATAAACTAAATTAATTCTATTTTGTCGCCAACTGTCTGGTATTTGTCTATCGTTTAAGGTTTTTTTCTACTGCTTTTACCAGAGTTTCCTTCCGTTTTGGTGCTAGTTCATTAATCCGCCTAATGGGATCCTTGTCTAACGCTCTGGGTGTGCGCTAAGGAATTTTCTCTTCGGCTTTCTTCCAGTTCAAATTTGTCAGCACCAGCTCCTTTTCCATCTCGTTCTTTCATGATCTTTTTTTCCTCAAATACAACCTCGTAATTTCCTTGGAAAGATTCGGCTGTTATTTTGCGGATGTCATTTAATGCCATGTCCCCTTCCAGTTTCTTTCCATATTCGTCCAGGATATGTTGCTGTACTCGTATTTTTTCAGACTTCCTGCCTAATAAGCTTATGTGGTTCCAAATATTCTAGGTGCGGCCTTCTTTTTCTCACGTATTTCTTTGTATAGTGCTTTGTTGTTTCTGCCCATGTGCGGCTCCGGATGGGGGAATTTCCTATGAATTATAACGTAGTTTCAAGTGCCACTGTTCGTCCTGCTTCCCCCTTCTAATTCTACTCGCGTCTTTTCACTTTACTGGAACCATCTTGCTTTCACTGCGCACCAACTCGTCCAACTTACTTTCTAGCTCACCCTTACTGTTACGCCTTTTTTGCTCTTTTCTGCACAGTTTGTTTGCACAGCACCTTGTGAAAACCATTGTCGTCGTCAATTACGCCTGTGTAGTGCTTTTTTATGATGTTCATTGAAGTTATTACTTTAACATAAAATCGACCCCCTTGTAATCCTTTCGACCAATAAACGAAATAAAATTTCAAATACTTCTTATCATAGTTGCGAGGATGTGAGACACCTTATTAGCGAAGCAAATAAGAAACTTAGTTCTTCATGATGCCTGTTTTCATTGAGCGTTTTAACCGGACATGTGCCAACAATGAATACACAGGATTGCACTCACTCACCTGACTACTTTCACCGCGCTCCAGAGCTGAGCACGAGAAAATGAAATGCAAAGAGAGGCCGCAGAGTAGGATATCGGGAATCCAGTGACTCACTGCCGAACCCTCCAGTAGGGAGCACTGAAGAGCACTGTTGGGTTCTTTAGTCTAGCAGCGAGGATTATAAACAGGGATAAGGTGCCTCAGAAAGGCTGGCCAACGTTTCGATAGGAGGACCTATCTTCGTCAAAGGCGGCCTCGTCATCCTCGGCGGGTTAGTTATAAAGGGTTAGTGGAGTGACGTCACGTCGATATGACGTCACTCGAGCCTGACATCGACGTGACGTCACTCCACTAACCCTTTAAAACTAACCCGCCGAGGATGACGAGGCCGCCTTTGACGAAGATAGGTCCTCCTATCGAAACGTTGGCCAGCCTTTCTGAGGCACCTTATCCCTGTTTATAATCCTTATTCCTCGTGTGCTACTCCATTAGTCAGCCATCTTTTTTGATTTTGGAAGTCTAGCAGCAGGTGTTCTTGATATTGAAGCATCCGCGCATGGTCCACAGATAGTCTTACGGCCTTGTGACCCCTGGCAGGTCCCCTTCCAAAGACACCTGCCCTTCACTTTTAAAATACTTAGTAAACTCCTGCCGTACCGAATTTCTAACGATAGTGCTGTTGCGGACCTTTGCCCCCAGCAAACCAAACACAACCCGGCCGTAGCTGCTCTTGGCTATGGTGTTGGGCTGCTGAGCACGAGGTCGCGGGATCGAATCCCGGCCACTGCGGCCGCGTTTCGATGGGGGCGAAATGCGAAAACACCCGTGTACTTAGATTTACAAGCATGTTAAAGAACCCCAGGTGGTCCAAATTTCCGGAGTCCCCCACTACGGCGTGCCTCATAATCAGATTCGTGGTTTTGGCACGTAAAACCCCATAATTTAATTTTTTTTAATTTAAACCAAACATAGAAGCACCTGCCGACCCTTGTCGCCGAGTGCCATTGTGGATGGTCCTGAACATGTCCTGGCAGCCTGCTTATCCAAGTGGGCAATAACTCGCTGCAGCGATGGTCGTCATGGAGAAAAAGTTGTTAAGAATGCAGGTTGCCTTCACAACATTGTCCATGTTCTCAGGCTACAGGTTTATTTGGCTTCGGCAAATCCGCCAACGAAAGATAAGAATTCCGAAGGCCTTCTCTGAGCGTCGTCTGAAAATGTCAAACAAATTCGGGCTCAAGAAATTCAGAAATGCGTAAAAATCATCTATATGTGCTTTTTAAGAAATGCAGTAGTAAACGTGCAGTAAAAGTCAGCGCCAAAGTAAGAAATGTTTCACTAAATGGTCATGACATGTTGTGCATTTTGGTTAGAGAGAGGCGAAACACCATTCGATCAACATCAAAGAAAATGAATGACTAAATAAAATTTATTTCTGGCCACGAAGCTTACAGTCACAGAGAAATAATGGGAATTAAACTTCAGTACATTGTATGATTCGTCATTTCTTTGCTAAGTGCCCTCAAATTGTGCTGTGATCTTTTGTGTTTTCTGTCCCACTGTACCCTCAACATTTTGGTTGCACTGTTACATAATGACCCGCTGGTAGCACCAACCTAACATTTTTGTGGGACAATTTTGTGGAAGCCTTGTGCTTCAACCTTGAGTGATAACATTGTGACGCCCTTGCTGTCCTACTATATGCTAAAACAAAATGTGTAACAAATGATGCTCAATGAAAACAGTACCCCCTAATATGTCGAGGCTTACAATCCGAACACTCGCGTCCCTTCTGCAAGCTGGCCTCCGCTACAGTGTGACAACCAGCTATGTCCACTGGATATATCACAACAGAGTCCGCCAAACGCTGCTTAAATTCATACACAACACAGGCCTCCCAGCACACATACAGGATGTTCAAAATTAAGCTTTATGGTTTTCTTAAAATTAGGCACTGGGAGGCATGCGAATACACCTGGGCAAATAAGTTATGTGGACAGGGGGGCACAAACTGAGATGATAAACCGCTCTCGCATCGACTCGATAACTCTGCGCAGTACTTCTGGACTGATGCTCGATCAGGCAGATATTATCCTGCGCTTCATATCATTGACGTCACTGGGCTCTGTTGCATAAACTCAATCTTTAACGTAGCCCCAAAGAAAAAACTAGAGCGGAGAAAGGTCAGCAGACCTCGGCGGCAAAAACATCGCTCCTGCACGTCCGATCCACTGTCTTCGAAAACGTGTGTCCAACCAGCTCTTTGCCGGGGTGGCGAAATGTGGTGGTGCTCCGTCGTGCTGGAACCACACTTGGCGCTGGTCATTCCCGGAAAGATTGGAGACAAAGTCGTCGACGAAAACACCTAATATTTGTTGTGTGCACATCTTTCCGTTCAATTTGTGCACAAAAACAAGGTCCTATGATCCTGTTCCCGAGTATGCCACACCACACACTCAGACTGCCGCAGCCAGTGTGGATTTTCTTGTGACCAATAATGCGTGTTGGTAAATATTCACAGTGCCATTGCGGCAAACCCGAGCTTCATCTATCCGAATTATTCTGCGTAATAAGTCATTTTCTTCATCACTTTTGATCAGGCCCCAATTCCATAAATGACATGCCTTTAAGAGTCCGCCTCACTGAGGTCCTGGTGAAGGTAAACATGATAGGGATGGAACTTATGCTTTCTTAGCACATTTGCGACTGTTCCAACGCTGCGACCGCACTGATCGGCAATCTGTCGGATGCTGAGTTCTGACATCGACGTTATGCACGCGACAACGTCGATTTCAAAGTCTTCATCGATGATTGTCTTCCTGGTCTGTCTCGGACGATGGACTGACCCTGTTGTGCGAAAGCACCGAAACACGTTTATGAAGGTAGACCTAGATGGAAGGGGACGGTGTGGGTGGCTAGCCGCGTACAGCCGCATTGACAATCAAGCGCGGCCATTCATCTCAGCTATTTCAAGTACCACGTCTATTTTTTTCTTCGGTGGAATATCTCGTGCCGCGAGAAGCAGTCATAATAGCACGAAAGGAATCCACGTGGATATTCTTGGTTACCCTTCCGTACAGAGGCGCCGCTATTCCAGAAGCACTCTAGTAGATGACAGGGAAGCTAACGCACTTACAAGATGATGTCCCGGTGCGATCTCAAGTAATACAAAATGTGCCGAAAAAATTATCTCCTGTTATCGTGTTTAACAGGATCATGCGTACTGCGTACGGCAAACTGCGCTGTCATATCTTGATTCGCCAGCCGAGATGGGAAGGAGGACAGTTATCTTTGCCAATGCCTCCCCCCCCCCCCCTTGATGTCAGACTAAACGTCGCACGCAGCAGATACATCACATCAGGGAGGAGCTTTGCGCCGATCCTAACTCTCTTGCATGCGTAATCATACGAACGACAATTAAAATTTGGAGTCGGATATCTCGGAGCACAGCCACGCTAGACGAATTCTTCCAACTTATACTGCGTAGAAACTCGACTGCCTCTAACTTTTCAATACAAACATACCCACTTACTGCTGTCAAGAAAAAGTTAATTATTCAATTTTAGTTTTTTTGGGCTGCTGACAGCGATAATTATCATCTAACTTTGTGTCCCCCTGGCCTCATAACTTATTTGCACAGGTGGTCTTCGCTTGATTCCCAGTGCCTCATTTTAAGAAAACCATCAAGCTTAATTTTCAACACCCGGTATAATACACTTATACACATCAGAATTATGCCTTAAGGGCAAGGCTTTATCCCTGTTAAAGAAGAAAAACTGAATTAAATACATACAGGAGAAAGACTGCAGTAGCAGAGGGAGGGCGAAAATAATATTTTTAGTACCCTAGAGAGCGAATAAATGATTGCAGTTTTAACTTGATGTCGTACAGACCTGGCACGACTGAGCCGGTAATCGAAGATTACCTCCTCAGCTTCAGTCTGGGGGCCTGGCATTGGCCGCATGATGCCAGGTTGCAGCGGGCAGGCTTCATCGCCAACAAACACATGAGGGCAAATTCTTTCTTACCATGGTAACAAAGCTGCCACATGGAGATTCAGCTTGCCATAATTCATCATCATCATCGTCAGCCTATATTTTATGTCCACTGCAGGAGGAAGGCCTCTCCCTGCGATCTCCAATTACCCCTCTCTTGCGCTAGCGTATTCCAACTTGCGCCTGCAAATTTTCTAAGTTGATCATCCCATCTGGTTTTCTGCCGACTTCGACTGCGCTTCCCTTCTCTTGGTATCCATTCTGTAACCCTAATGGTCTACCGGTTATCCATCCTACGCATTACATAGCCTGCCCAGCTCCATTTCTTGCGCTTAATGTCAACTAGAATATCGGCTATCCCAGTTTGTTCTCTGATCCTACACCGCTCTCTTCCTGTCTCTTAACGTTAGCCCTAAGATTTTCGTTCCATCGCTCTTTGTGCGGTCCTTAACTTGTTCTCGAGCTTCTTTGTTAACCTCCAAGTTTCTGCCCCATAAGTTATCACTGGTAGAATGCAATGATTGTACACTTTTCTTTTCAACGACAGTGGTAAGCTCTCAGTCAGGATTTGGCAATGCCTGCCGTATGCACTCCAACCTAATTTTATTCTTCTGTAAATTTTTTCTCGTGATCAGGGTCCCCTGTGAGTAATTGATCTAGGTAAACGTACTCCTTTACAGACTCTAGAGGCTGACTGGCGATCCTGAATTCTTGTTCCCTTGCCAGGCTATTGAACATTATCTTTGTCTTCTGCATATTCATCTTCAACACCATTTTTACACTTTCCCGATTAAGGTCCTCAATCATTTGCTGTAATTCGTCTCCATTGTTGCTGAATAGGACAATGTCATCTACAAACCGAAGGTTGCTGAGATATTCGCCGTTGATCCTCACTCCTAAGCCTTCGCAGTCTAATAACATGAATACTTCTAAGCATGCAGTGAATAGCAGTGAATAGTGTCTCCTTGCCTGACCCCTTTCTTGATAGGTAACATTTTACTTTTCTTCTGGAGAATCAAGGTAGCTGGGGAATCCTTGTAGATGTTGGCTAAGATATTCACGTATGCCTCCTGAGAGAGAGAGCGAGACGTTTATTTGAAGAAATGCAGAGAGGTCAGCTTGAGCGTTAGTTTGCTCTGGCCTGCTACTCTACACTGGGGAAGGGGGGAGGGGATAAAACGAGCGATGAATGATGATGATAAGATTAGGAGGTGCGTATGTACATGTCCATCCCGTTGAGGTAATACTAGAGTCGTGCGTCGAGTCCAGTGGCTTGAAGGAAGGCTATAGTCGCTTCGATGACCACAACTGCGCTGTTGGCGTCAGGCGAAGGACCTAAGATAATCTCGTCAGACATTGGTCATTTAGTCACTCGCTGAATAGTTGAAATGAGGCTCTGCCGTTCTCGCGCTTACGCTGGGCATGAGCAAAATATGTGCTCAAGTGTTGCTGGCACTGGGCAGTGGTCGCAGTTGGGACCAGTGTCACTGCAGCCGATGATATGTGTATAACGCCTCGTGAGTGCAACACCAAGACGAATGCGGTGTAGCAGACTTGTTATGCTCCTCTTCAGTTTTGAGGCATGCGGAACTTCATTTCTGGGTCCCATTTGTGCAGTCTCTTGTGTCGTCGATCAGGATTGGTCCAGTACTCAAGTGTAGAGTTCCGCATAACGCACCGAAGCAGGGCATTCGTGTCTGTTCGTGAGAACGCGATGCTTACTTCTGGCGCATTATTTACAGCTATATGCCTCCTGTACTCTTGATTACGCAATGCCTCTATGACTGCTGGTATCTCTACTGAATGAATGCCTTTTCATATTCTATGAAAGCCATATAGAGAGGTTGATTGTACTCCGCAGAATTCTCGACTAACTGATTGATGACATGGATATGATCCATCGTAGAATATCCCTTCCTGAAGCCAGCCTGTTGACTTGGTTGGCTGAAGTCAAGTGTTGCCGCTGATTCTATTGGAAATTATCTTGGTGAATATTTTATACAATTCTGAAAGCGAGCTAATGGGTCTATAATTCTTTAATGTCTCCTTTCTTATGGATTAGTATAATCTTGGCGTTCTTCCAGCTCCCTGGTACAGTTGAAGTTGTGAGGCATTGTGTATTATGGGCCGCAAGCTTTTCAAGCATGATATCTCCTCCATCTTTGATTAAATCTACTGTTATTCCATCTTTTCCAACAGCTTTCCCCCTGGTCATGTCTTTCAAGGCCCTTCGAACTTCATCGCTAGTTATAGAAGGAGCCTCTGTATCCGGTTCATTACTATTTCGAATTAAAGTAGCTTGGCTGTCCTGGGAACGGTACAGGTCAGTATAGAATTCTTCCTCTGCTTTACCTATGTCATAGAAATTGCTGATTATATTTCCATGCTTATCTTTCAGTGCATACATCATGCCTTGTCCTATGCCAAGCTTTCTTCTTACTGATTTAATGCTGTGTCCATATTTTACGGCTTCTCAATCTTTCCCACGTTATAATTTCGAATATCCCTTACTTTCTTCTTGTGGATCAGTTTTGGCAGTTCAGCGAAATCTATCTCATCTCTTGAGTTGGACATTTTCATGTTTTGCAGTTTCTTTATTAGGTCCTTTGTTTCGTGGGAGAGCTTACCTACTGATTGCCTTAGTGCCTTACCTCCCACTTCAATTGCTGCTTCTGTGATGAACCTAGTTACGGTTTCATTCATTACCTCTATGTTGTCTTCATCTTCCTTTTCTAAAGCTGCATATTTGTTTGCGAGCACCAGCCTGAATTTGTCTGCTTTTACCCTTACTGCCTCTAGGTTGGCTTGTTTCCTCTTCCCTAATTACACTCTTTCTCTCTTCAAATTGAGGGAAATCCTAGACCTCACTAATCTATGGTCACTGCACTTTACCTTACCTAACACTTCTACATTCTGCACTATGCTCGGATCGGCAGAGAGTATGAAATCTATTTCATTCCTTGTTTCTCCATTAGGGCTTTTCCAGGTCCACTTCCTGTTGCTGCGCTTCCTGAAGAATGTATTCATTATTCGGAGCCTATTCCTTTCCGCGAATTCCACTAACATCTCTCCTTTTAGAATCGATGCTGTAGTTGCCAATAGCTTGCTCACCATCCTGCTTTTTTCCCACTTTTGCATTGAAGTCGCCCATGACTGCAGTATACTGAGTTTGCACCTTTCTCATTGCTAATTCAACATCTTCATAAAACTGCTCTATTTCTTCATCATCGTGACTAGAGGTTGGGGCGTAGGCTTGTACTACCTTCATTTTGTACCTTCCACTTCACTTCTGTACCTCTCCACCGACAGCAACAAACCAACCAAGAGTAATGCCCGACTAACGATCGAAAGGGTCATTCATCTTCATACGAAAGAAGGCACGAGTCCGCGGGCACTTTGCTGACGCCCTGGCAGACATCTACCTGCCGGTAGAGCACAAATCTGTACCGTGGGACGACCCGACACGCGGGTGCAAGAGGACACCTCAACTCTTGCTGGATCGTCCTTTCGAAGTTTCGGAGATTGTGCACGCCCTTCACGACCTAAACGGTCGCTCGGCCCCCGGCCCAGACGGACTAACAAACAAACTACTCAGAGATCTAGATGACAAATCCATAGAATTTATTACGAGCAAAATTAACGAGGTATGGACTGAAGGCCGGGTGCCGGACGAATGGCGAACTGCCAATGTAGTCCACATCCCCAAACCCGGAAAACCACTCCATGTAGAAAATCTGAGGCCCATCTCCCTTACGTCGTGCCTCGGGAAGGTCGTGGAACATGCCATCCACAATAGAATTGGAGAGCACATTGAAGAATACGGTCTATTTCGCCACAATCTCATAGGCTTCCGAAAATCCCTATCAACGCAAGACGCCATGCTACTCATCAGGAGCGCCGTCATAGACAACAAATCCAGGGATGTAAAAGACCTCCTGGTGCTCGACCTAACAAAGGCCTTAGATACGGTCAGGCACGAACACATCCTCAACGAAATCTGCACTTTAGATCTCGGAGTAAATTTCCACAATTTTGTAAGATCGTTTTTGGATAACCGAACGGCCACCATAAACATCGGACAAATCAGAAGCAGAAAGCACATGCTAGGTAACATCGGCACTCCGCAAGGGTCAGTGCTTTCGCCGCTTCTTTTCAACATCGCATTGAACGATCTCGCAAACAAACTCTCGAAATTCCCGGGGGTAGGGCACGCGATTTACGCGGACATCACCATTTGGTCCACGAGCGGCCCGCTAGGCACTCTGGAGCAGAACCTACAGCAAGCGCTGGACACCACGGAAGCTTTCCTTACAAACACGGGACTGAAGCTCTCCCCCAGCAAATCACAGGTCCTCCTGTGCAAACAAGGCCCCAGGCAGAGACAGCCCCTTAGCTTCCTCCCCGTTCACCTACACACCAGGGACGGAGGAAACATCACCAGGTGTAACACAATTAAGGTCCTGGGCATGGTCATTGGGGCTTACAGCAATGACAACGCGGAGGCACTAAAATGCATCACAAAGAGCGCCCACAACTTCACCAGGGTCATATCACGGGTCGCTAGCAAAAGGGACCGACGGAAAGAGGACAACCTCATGAAATAATTTCACGCCTTCCTCATCAGCCACGTAACCTACGCCGCTCCCTCCTCAACTGAAGAAGACGGAGCTGAACAAAATCGACACACTAATCAGAACAGGATTGAAAAATGTCCTAAGCCTCCCTAGAAACACTAGCACGGAACGACTCCTCCAATTGGGGCTACACAACACGGCAACAGAACTCTTTGAAGCACAGGAAACGCCCAAATTAGTCGGCTCTCACTCACAAAGGGCATCGAGATACTACTAGAAGCAGACATACAGCCCCTCTTCCTGCCACCAGAGAGGTCGCAACTATGCACAAATGCCAAGAGGTCAATAACCGTTGATCCAATCCCAAGAAACATACACCCGACCCACAACGAAGGGCGGAGAAAAGCGAGAGCGAAGGCAATCCTTGACAACTATAATCGTAACAAAACGCAAGTCCTCTTCGTTGATGCGGCCAGATATTGGCATCGAGGCGCATACGCGGTCTCTGTGGTGGACGCCCATGGATCACTTGTCAACGCAGCCACGGTGGTTACCACCTTCACTCACGAAGCAGAAGAAATGGCCATCGCAGTGGCCCTTCCAAGCTGCAAAGAAGCCTCCGTCATTTACTGGGACTCAAGAACAGCCATCAGAACCTTCTCGGTGGCCCTCGTCTCTAGGAAGGCCGCTACGGTGGTCAACAAAATCTTCCAAAGAAACGGGAGGAGACAACCTCACGTTCCCCACACATCAATGGTTCCCGGCCCACATGGGCCAACATTTCCGGACCTCCTGACAGTAATCCGAACGAGCGGGCACACCAACTGGCGTGAGAACTCACATTCCGCGTCTGCGGTCCGGCCCCTCACTTCAACCCAGCCTGGAGGGATCTAGACAACAAAGACACGCTTGTATCATACCACGAAATCGCTTCAAATCATAGGTTAGCACGAAGAATTTTTCCTCCTCCTCACCAAAACCTCAAAAAAGCACAGGCCGTCACTTACAGACAGTTGCAGACAAGAACATACATCACACCCACAACACTAAGCAGGATCAATCCTGACCTTCCTACTGCATGCCCACACTGCGGCCACTAATACAACTTCGAACACATGCTCTGGCTGTGCCCTGCCAACGCGGGCACGGACTTTCCTGACCAGTCCTCCTGGGACTCAGCGCTCAGAAATACAGAGCTCATCGCTCAGCTCAAGGCTGTCCAGAGGGCCCGGGCCGTCGCCGAAGGACTCTGTCTACCGGCCCCGACCTGGGTGGAGCCACCGGATTGATTGGAGAGGCCTCCGGCCCCGCTTTAATTCTTTCTCCTCAGGACATCAATAAAGTTCGTGCTCACTCACTCACCTTCTCATTAATGCTGTAGAATTCATCAATGTTGCCCACTATGTTGTTATGGACTAGAAGCCCTACCCCGGATTCTCTCTTATCTGGAAGACCTCTGTAGCAGAGGACGTGGCCGTTGGTCAGCACTGTGTAAGCCTCACCAGTTCGTCTAACCTCACTAAGGCCAATAACATCCCAAGCAATGCCTGATAATTCTTCAAATAGTCCTGCTAAACTAGCCTCACTCGAGAGGGTGCGCGCGTTGAACGTTGCCAGGTTCAGTTTCCAGTGGCGGCCTGTCCGGACCCAGAGATTCTTAGCACCCTCTGCCGCGTAGCAGGTCTGACCGCCGCCTTGGTCAGGTGCTCCGCAGCCACTGGGGACTGAGGGCCATGGGTTAATTGTCGGAGTCATGAGGGAGGTAGCAGCCGAATACTGCACCAGGGAGGCCAATTCCTGTTCTGGTGAGGGAGTGACTTTGATGAAGCTTAGTGGGCCTTCCTAGTTTGGTTGCACCTGGACTAGTATAGCCCCACTAGCTCTTGGCAATATTTTTTCTTACCGGTGTCAGGCACCGCTCCATGCCTGAAAATGTGGTGTACTGGAGTAGGATTCGAACTTACGACCTTCAGATTTGAGGCCGGGTATTCTACCTCTGCTCCACGCCACCATAATTCAGTTCATTGCCAAATGCTGTGAAAACTGCCCCATCACTGAACCTCCCAGGTGCGCCTGCATCAGTAGGGCGGAACTGGTATTAGCTGTCGGCCAGTCATTAGCACCATAAAGTGGGTCCCCTAAAACATTAGAATTAGCAATCCCTTTGAAGAATTCGTGTAACTGTAGTGACCTCATTGTTATCTTTCATTACATTCGCATCATTACAGTGTTGCGGAGCACACATGAAGAAATATTAACATTTTATTGTACCAGAAGCTTTGCCTAGAGTATCTACATAATTTTTCCACCCTGTCATCCTTGTGCACTACTCACATGCCCTATCCCCTCTAGGCTCGTTGCTCTGGATGGGCGTGTTTGCCACATCCGGCGGTGTCCTCCTGTCGGCGTTCCTTTTCCTGCCCGTGTACCACGGCCTCAACCTCACCAGCATCAACGAGGTACACTTTGTAGAAAACACGAAGGTCATTGACGTAATAGTTCAGCGCAAACCCGCTAGGCGGAGAGAAGTAATTATAAGGAAAAATGAAACATGTCAAATGTTCGTATGTTCGGAGTCAAATGTTCATTCACGTTTACAAGAACTCCTTGTTCACATGTCTTGTCGGTGACAAAGTCAAAAGTTAGGTGACGCATCGGAACCCATACAGCTTCCTTGTTGAACAAGCAACCCGTGCGCGTTCCTGAACTCAATTAACTTTTGACTTGGTCCGTAACTAAAGCCCTTGTGTTCCCTCTCTCTTTTAATATTCCACCTTAGACCAGTAGAGCTTTGTTGAACTCCGGACTATCCGCACTACATGTTCTTGGGAGTGTAGGAAGGAGAATATGCAGAGCCTCCTCAGAATTAGTAATCGTTGATCTTTCAGCACATGGTCAATCAACTGCCCTTCCCTGCAGTACTTATCCCCGGTAGTAGCGCAGGGAAAGACGAGCACACATAAAAGAAATAGACGGGCAAGCGCTGTCTTTCAATTTAACTTTTATTTAAGCCAATTTTCGCGTCCAATAATGTTTAGTTGAAAGACAGCATTTGTCCCGTCTATTTCTTTGTCATTTGTGCCGTCAAGTTAGTTAGTACTTACTTTAGTAGTAGTTAGTTGTTGTTGTTGTCGTTGTTGTTTAGCAAACAATGGTAACTCATACCCATTGGCAATGGAGGCCATAAACTGTATGGGCAATTCCAGGTAATCATAAAAAATAAATTGTCTAGACTGGCGTAGTAAGTGACGTAGAAAGGGGAAATTATGAGAACAACACCAGTAAACATCAGTCATCAATAATTCAAAGGTCGAAAACAAATTATAAAAATGAGATTCATAGTGAACAGGCCAACCGGTTGGACTCAATAAAGAATAACTGGACGGCGGAGCAAACATCCCTGCGGCTAAGTACCAAAGTCGAGGCCGCGAAAGATTAACAAGACTGCTGGAACTACTCTCCGAGCACTCTCGCCCGCACCGAAGAAGCATTGCGTTCGGAGGAACTACAGCCTTTGTCAAAAGAAACAAAGCGAATGCGTGCTGCTGAGTCATGGATTACCGTGGCGCACTCGAGCAACTATACGACAAGTGTAAACGCAACGGAAACACTGGACCGGCCGCAAAGCGAATTTAGACTTGGGTCGCTCAGTACGTGTTCGTGCTTGCCACTGAAGGAAACACTGAAGGTCAGGAGCGACAAACAACGCCGACATCGTTACCCACACAGCTTACACTGAGCGCGACAGAAACACAGATGGCACAATTGCATCCAACACGCTTTGGCTCCCAACTCACAATTGTTGCGAGAAAAACGGCATTTACGTACAGGCGCAGGGAACATAGCAAAATAACAAAGCAAAGAATATGCAACACCATATCTACCGAATGCGCACCTTAATCACCGCCTCCTCTCTTTGTGAATAAATCCTTGATGCATTGTTCACGAGTTTGAAACAAAGATGCCAGTGCTTATCACCACGAATATGCTGTTGGCCACCGCAAGGGCAAAACTGTTCACACGTGGTGCCATAAAAGGAAGGAACTGTGCCGGTAAAACGTCATGTAATGCGTAATACAGACACCGGTGGTCTATGAGAGGAGCAGCTTAGTAGGTGCCAATCGAGAAGCAGCCCAGTCGAACTGTGGCGAATTCTTGAAGTGACGACAATAGGACATGCCCAGGCTCAACTGGATCAAGTAGCGTAGAGCGTTAGTAGTAAAAGTAATAATAACTGGGAGAGAACATTGTACCGTGGTAAACTTGATTAGACTAATGAGCGTAGAACGCTAGCAGTACAAAATCACTGGGAGAGAACATTGTACCGCGGTCAACTTAATTAGGCTAATGAGAACGACCACAGCATGCCTTCGCCGCACTACAGAGACACGTGCGCCAAATAATGCATGACCATCGACCATGCGCGTTAAACCCTAACGTAAGGCAATGCTAGAGCCACTCAACGTGACATGATGAGCATTTAGCTACTACAAGTTGCACAGGTTACCGTCCTAGCGAACGAAACGCGAACATTCGATGTAAGGAGGACGGTTATCTGCTCGCCATATTCGTCTCTGCCGTCATCCAGCAGACCTCAGCCGTCGGGTGTGCCGTCCTACCTTCGTAATAAACGTCGCTGAGAAGTCAGTGAACCAATTTGTGTTTAATTAATGTGGTTTTACATATTCCAACCCTGCGTGCTTGGCTATGAGGGACGCAGCAAAGGAGGAATCCGGATTTACTTCACTCTTAACTCTGCGACAGCACCTGAAACTTCTTAAGTTAATAGGCAATCGAAAGTTGATAGAGCACCGGTGCTTGAATTTTGTTCCTCCAGGTCTAGCGTAAAGACTGAAGTATTGAAGGCCATAGTTGGGGCAGAAAAAAAACGTACGAAAATGAGAAAGTTGAATTACCCATTCATGAGTCATTTGAAAGCAACCCCGCGGTAAGACGAGTCGACGAATGAATTTCAGTCGTCTCTCTTCATTCCTCAGTTAAATTTGTTAAGCAATAAACTTGAAGCGTTTCTTTTTTTTTTTTTCAGTACCTGGAAAAACGCTACAGCTCCACCCTGATCAGGAACGTAGCCTCCGGCGTCTTCATACTCCAAACGGTGCGTGCAAGGCCTATATCTTCCTTTTAACATAAATTCAGCATTTCGAACGACCCGCTTGAAGTACCACGAACACGTTGTAAACGATGTGGCAAGGGCAAGGTACGTTTTTTTTTTTTTTCGAAGTCGAATTCACTACGTATAATACAGTGAGTACGTGGTTCAAAGGAACGACAGTTGTTGCTTATATTTGAACACAAACAAACGCGCACGCATACACGAACACACACAAAAAAAACAATGTATTTCTTTCATAGAAACGAAGACTTTCATTGGGAGGCGGCGTGGCCCTCTGAGATTTAAAACGAATTGCCAATCTCTCCGGGGCTTGGCTTAATTGTCGATTTCACGCCCGATAGGCATGCAAGTCACTCTATAAATGCCGGCGAAGTAGTGCCAGTGAGCGAACCTCTGTTCTGCGTAATAAAACAGTGTATCACGACATAAAATCTGTAAGTGTAGTGTCGACTCATACGTATCCCTAAAGCACAAGGACTCTTGGTTGAATCCGCATGACATTCAACGGTGACAGTGACAGTGACAAGAACTTTTATTGGTCCTGAGAAACTGGCCAGGGGGAGCCGAAGGCTCCCTCAGGTCAAGTCGGTGGCTCCGCCCACGATGGCACCGGGAGGCGAAATCCCCTTGCGATGTCGTGGGCCCTCTGGACTGCCTGGAGTTGGATGTGGTGGTGGTCGCTTCTTAGGAACTCCTCCCACTGTTCCTTTGTGGCAAGTATAGAGTTTTCTATGGCTGGGCACAGCCAGAGCATGTGATCGAAAGAGCATGAGTCGGCTCCGCATTTGGGGCACGACTGCGGGAAGTGCGGGTCTATCCTGCTAAGGGACCGCGGAGGGGGGTACGTGCGGGTTTGTAACATTCTGAGCGTGCTAGCTTGTGGTTTATTTAGTTTTGTGTGAGGAGGAGAGAACCACCTCCTTTCCAAGCGGTAGTGTGAGACGATCTCGCGAAAGGTGCACAATGGGTCTTTCTGGATGCTAGCCTCGTTACGAGGAGGGCCGTTGACGGCTGCGCGGGTCGTGAAATCGCGCGCCAGCCGGTGAGCCCGTTCGTTGGGGTTGCAGCCGTGCGGTTGGATTGAGTCTCCCAGGTGGGCCGGGAACCATGCAATGTGGAAATATGCTTCCGTGCCAATTTGACTGAAATTAGTGAGCTTGTTGATCGCAATTCTATTCGCCCGTTTCGATACGCGCGCCGCCGAAAAGGACCTAACGGCTGTACGGGAATCCGAGAAGACGAAGAGGGGAGAATGTGCGCGTTGAATATCGCCCTGGCCATACACAGCGGATATCAACGGTCGTATTGATTTTTCATTTGGGCTACCTATTTCTTGAACCATTTGGGTATGTGCCATTGAGTAGATGCTCATTCTTGGCCAGTCCTCCAGAACGGTTATGTGCCACTGTAACTGAACTGGTATAGAAGCATTAAATTCATTTAGATATGGGTCGTACTTATCTGTGCATGCATCTGTCATCACCATCCTTCCCTTGACAAGCGTCCTACATTGCCTTCGTCTTCCTGACATCGGTGCGTCGATAACACACCACCTGATCTGGTGTGTCCAAATGGGCATAGCTTGTAAACGGTGTAGTGCATGAACATTGTATGACGTTACACGATGTCATCGGGTGAAAAACATGGTTGTATACATGGCTTTTAGTTGTATAGCGTTTAATTTCCCGCTTTGTTAAAGCGTCGCTTAAAGGGATACGGACACAAAAGTTGGCGGGTGGTTTTTTGCGTCAGAACAAAAGTTGAACTGTTGAAAATGGCGAATACAGCAAGCTGCTTTGAAAAAAAGAACTAGAAACATCTTTTTTTGCGATTTTCTATTGCGCCTTGCCTCCAAGCGGCCGCCGGCAGCAGCTGAAATTTGACGTCATAACACCCACCCGCGCGCGCGCGCGCGGCCAAGGTCGGCCACAGCTGTCGCAGTGTTTCTGGGTGTGTCGGTCCCTTGAAGGTCCCTCGCACGTGGTCCGTCTGATACATTATCCCCGTCGGCGCTCCAGGCAGGTGGTGCGTCTTACATGCATCTTCCCGCGGTCGTCGCTCGGTATTGACGCGTTCGTCGCGGCGGAAGGAAATGCCCAAACATTGCTGTTATAATAGCATCGTCGGTCGTGACACGCCGTCGCACACATTTCCCAGAGACGAGAAGGTGCGTAAACTTTGGATACCTACCTGTCAGCCATCACGCCCCAGCCTGGAGACCTCTAAGAAATGACTTCATTTGCGCGAACCACGTCGTCGACGATGATTATGTGACCAGCCCGGCTGTGCTGAAAAGCCTCGGCATGCCACTAAAATGGCAACGCTTAAAGCCTGACGCTGTGCCATCGGTCTTCTCACGAAAACGCAAGGCAGAAATGACCAGCGGCGCGTTTGAAAAGCGGAGGCGAAAAGATGTCGGTATTGTTTTCGTTCACTTGCAGCCTTCTTGAGCAGTGTGAGGTCGAGGCTGGGGCGAAATGCCCGAGGCTGGGCACGAAGGCAGTAATGTCTTTAAAAATGTTGGCAAAGCATAGTACAATTATGCTTTGCATTGCGCGCGCGAGCGCGACTCATGAGATCAGTACTATACATGGCAGCGGGGCAGACACACACACTGCTCTGCTTCTCCACGAGCTAAAAGCAGGAAAAACTGGGGAGAGCGCCAGACAGGTGCTGCCATCTGTCGGGCGGCTGGCGAAGTGGACGTGAGAGTCTCGTAGGTACTGATACCTGACAACAGTTGCTCACGCCGATGGCATAAACTACTATTCGGTCATCCGCGCAGTGCTGAAGTACCTCGCAGCTGCCTCGCCTGCGTGCACTCTCGAAAAAGCAAGTTTCCAGAGGAAATGACAAATAATTCTTGCACAAGTGTCTGGTGCAGAGCGAAATCTTCGCGCTATGGTTCGCGAAAACCTGACCGGCACTTCCACGGCCGCCTGCTTTTCTTCGTCGCTTCACGCGGAAGGCTCGTAACCGTAAGCGGTAATTTTTCTTGCCAAGTTGGAATGGTCCTCGTCTTCAGACGTGTACTCATCGCTGGTAGAGGCACCATAACTCCAATCCATGCTCGCTATGGCGGCGTCGGGGCGCTTCGAATGACCGCGGCCGGCCGGCTGGCTATCCGACGAAGGTGTCGTGACGTCACGCCTTCCCACTCGCGCGGGTTGGGCGGCGAGGTGCCCGCTCACAAAAACGCCAAAAATAAATCCATCGGCTCAAAAATGAGCTAAGTGACTACTTCCTTTCGGTGTAATCACACACTGAGGATTCACTTTCAGCATTCTCGTAAAATTTTAAATTTTCTGTCCGTATCCCTTTAAGGAATATTCCTACAACAATCTGGGTCTTTACATTGGGTCTGCACATTGAAACGAAGCTCTCTTTGCGTATCCTATCGAGTTTGGTGTAACCACTGCTGCTGAGCCGGTCTGTGTCTCGGCGGATATATATATATATATATATATATATATTATACGTGCGCCAAATGCAAGTACCGCCAAACGTGCTTGTGGAGGAACAAGGAGGAGGAAGAAAAAAAGAAGGAAAGGCAGGGAGGTTAACCAGAAGCACGTCCGGTTTGCTACCCTACACGGGGGAAGGGGTTTAAAGGGATGAAAAGAAAGGAGAGAGAGGGAAGAAAGCACTCGCAGTATAAACACATGCGGTTGTCCCACACTTCACAATCGGTCACTGAGGCCAGTCGACTTCATGAACTGTAACAATGCCCGCGTCGCTTCGTAAGCCTGCGACGCGTGGGGCCACGGTCCAAGAATCTTTGTCTCTGAAAAAGGTCTGCTGTCTAATCGGTCTAACACACTCCGGAGAAGGTCACGTTCGGTCTCATAAAGATGACAAAAACACAACACGTGTTCCACCGTCTCCTCACAGTTGCACGAGTCACAGGTTGGTGTGTCGGACATGCCCAGAAGGAATGAGTATGCTTTCGTAAAAGCCACTCCTAACCAGAGGCGGCAAAGTAAAGTTGCATCACGGCGGGGGAAGTTCGATGGAATTTGTAGCCTCATTGTAGGATCCAGCCGTTGGAGATGACAGTTCGTAAAAATCGGGCTGCTCCATGACGTTTCTCTCTCGGTTTGAGCGAGTAAACGAAGACCCCTCGCAGCGTCTGTCCTCGATAAGGGTATAGGAACAGTCAGGGTTTCCTTATGGGCTGACCGGGCGGCATCATCGGCAAGGTCATTACCAACGATGCCACAGTGCCCCGGCAGCCATTGAAAGATGATGTCATGTCCGTTCATGAGGGCTTGATGGAGAACCTCTCTGGTCTCAAACACCAGTTGTTCATGTGTCTTGCGTCGTAATGCTGACTGCAGACTCTGAAGGGCTGCCTTGGAGTCACAAAAAATGACCCACTTTCGAGGTGGTGTTTCTACGATGTAATTAACTGCAGCACGTAGAGCGGCAAGTTCTGTAGCCGTAGAAGTCGTTATGTGGGACACTTTGAACTTCCTTGTGACTTGTAAGGTCGGGATGATAAAAGCGCCTGTGGAGCTGGTGGCTGAGACAGATCCATCGGTGTAAACTTGCGTTCTTAACTCATATGCATCGTTCAGCAATGACAATGTCAACTGTCGTAGAGCTACCGTGGAATGACTGAGCTTGTTCGTAATTCCCGGAATCGTGAGGTGTACTTGTGGCTGCCGTAGACACCACGGGGGTGACAGTGGTCTTGCCGCTGGTGTAAATCCCGATGGAAGGCAGCCTTGATGTGTCGCAACAAGTTTCGAAAACGTGGCCTGAGGTCTTTGTGCCGGCAAAACAGCAATGTGATGACTGGGTACGCGACACAGGTGTCGAATGTGTGCTCTGAGGTTGTCAACCGTGATGTATGTTGGAATCAAGTAGTCTCTAGCAATCACGATTGTTGCATGAGTCGAGGCGCATCGTGGAAGTCCAAGACATGTCCGCAGAGCCTGGCCTTGCAAACTTTGGAGGGTACGAATATTTGTTTTGCATGTATTCGCCAAAACCGGCAAGCTGTATCGTAAAAAGCCCAGAAACAGTGTTCTGTACAGCTGCAGCATGGACCGTACCGACGTTCCCCAAGTTTTTCCACACAGGAACTTCATTATATGTATAATTGAAATTAGTCTCCGCTTCAGGTAGATGCAGTGGGGGCTCCATGAAAGGTTCCTGTCAATAATCACACCTAAGAAGCGGTGAGACTTCTGGTATGTAATATCCTGGCCATTGAGAGAAACAGGGTACGGTGACATGGGTTTGCGCGTAAAGGCAATGAGCGCACATTTTTCGATGGACATAGTAAGGCCTTGTTTTCGGAGATAGGAACAAGTTAGGGTGGCTGCCCGCTGAATTCTTGTGCGCACTTGAAGACGAGTCACCGCAGAAGACCAAAGACAAATATCGTCGGCGTAGATCGACAGGTGTATTGTATTGGGTAATAGTTCAGCAAGGCCAATCATAGCTAGGTTAAACAGAATAGGGCTCAATACCCCGCCCTGTGGGACGCCGCAGTAGGTATAATAGTTGGCAGAGGGGCCATTTTCGGTCTGCACATAGAAGGACCTTCTGGTCAAATAGTCTCTGATCCATTGAAACATACGGCCACCGATTCCGACAGCCTCCAGTGATTCAAGGATCGCTTCATGTGTGACATTATCGTACGCCCCTTTCACATCAAGAAAGAGCGCCACTGATATGCGCTTGAGACATTTTTGTTACTGTATGTACGTTGTCAGGTCGATAACATTGTCTATTGAAGACCTGCCTCGCCGAAAGCCTGTCATTGAGTCAGGGTATATACTGTGGCGTTCAAGGTACCATTCTAAGCGTGTAAGGGTCATTTTTTCCATTACTTTACCTACGCAACTTGCCAGGGCAATAGGGCGATATGATGTCAGGTCTAAAGGCGACTTCCCTGTTTTTAGTAGCGGTACAAGCCGACTTATTTTCCATTGCAGAGGAACAATTCCGTCACGCCATGAGCGGTTGTAGTAATTCAACAGCTCTTGCCTGGCCTCCCGTCCAAGATGGACAAGAGCTGCATAGGTGATGCCGTCAGGCCCTGGTGAAGATGAACGTCGAGAAGCAGCCAAAGATGCGTCAAGTTCTTCCATAGTAAATGGAAGTTCCATTTCTGGTACGCGAGACACAGTGACGACACTAACACCTTCGGCGTGGGGGGTGACACACACGCCGGCGATCCGCGCACAAAAATTATTTGCCACCTCAAGTTGCGTCTGGCAGTGATGTAGGGCTAAGGCCATGAAGGGATGTCGCTAGGGCCACGAAGGCCACGAACTGTCCTCCAGATGTATGAAAGTGGTTTACGAGGGTCCAGGGATTCACAAAAGGACTTCCAACGTTGTTCCTGCAATTTGTCCAAACGGCGCTGGATTTTCTTCTGTGTTCTTCGTGCCATTCTCAGGTCACAAACTGCCTTCGTGCGCCTGTACCTCCTTTCAGCTCGTCGTCGAAGTGCCGTTAGCCTCTCCAGTTCTACGTCAAATTGGGAACGGTTCGCTTTCAATGTTAGGAGGCATGAAGCTTCTCTCATTGCCTCTGAGATGGTTTCCTCTAGGCTATGGCCCAAGTCTTCTCTGCATGCATTTTCCATATGTAGCTTGAATTTAGTCCAATCGATACGTTGTACTGCATTCGACGAGGAGGAATTGTTTAGCCCCCTGATCTTCAAGTAAGTGGGAATATGGTCACTTCCATGCGTTTCTATGTCTGAAAACCACTGTACTTGCGAGCTGAAGCATCGTGATACCAAAGTCAAATCTAGGCAACTGCTGTACTTGAGGCCTCGCAGGTATGTAGGACTGCCGTCATTCATCACACAAAGGTCGTGATCATTGGCGAATGTTACCAGATTCCTGCCTCTGGAATTGATTGCCGAGCTACCCCAGAGTAAGTGATGTGCGTTGAAATCGCCCGTTATAATCCAAGGACCACTGGTATGTAACAATATGTCTCGCAGTCTATCGCATTCAAATCGTCCTGACGGCGATAAGTAGACACCAATGAGTGTGAATGACACGTGTTTCTTTTTTACACGTAGGCAGACATACTGATTGTCATCATGTGGTTGTACTGCATGGTGGGCATACGTAAAATTCGTGCGGATGTAAACGACAATTTTGCTGCGCTCCTCGCACGTCGACGACAAAAATGGTTCGTACCCTGACAGTTTGATGGGAGTAAGTACGTTGGGTTCACAAATAACGATTATGGGAATCCGATTTGTGAAAACATATTGACGGAAGGATGAGATGCGGGACCTCAAGCCTCTGGCGTTCCACTGTAAAATCGAAGCTTGTCTGACCTCAGTGCGAAATGACAGTATTGGACGAGCCATGGTGTCTACTCAAGGCTTGCAAGTACTGGATTTAGAGCATCCAGTACCTGTAGTGCACTTTGAGCTGACGGCGTTTTTAGCTTGCCTAGGAGCACGCGAATGGCGTTCATCATTGATCGAAGCAACGCGATCACTTGTTTGTCCTCTTCAGGCAGTTTATCGGCGGGAGGTTCAGCATTCGTGGTTGCCGATGTGCGCTGTGGCTTTGCGGGTGGCTGTGGTCTTGGCAACCTAGGCCAAGCTGCATCAACCGCAGTCTCACTTTTTCCAGCATTCTGGTTCCTATCAGCCGTGACCGGTCTGGGCGGCAAGGGCGGTGGAGCCGGTGGATATGCGACAGACGCGGTAGAGACGCTGATTTTCTTCAACGAACGTCGGCGACGATATCGCCGCTTTCTGATGGTTTTGGCAGCCTCTCGGTGAGACGAATGGTCTCTCGCCATTTGTTTTAATACAGCCAGCTCCCTTTTCATGTTTGGGCAATCCTTTGACGAAGCTTCATGGGGCCCATGACAATTCGAGCATTTAAGAACAGTGGCCCTGCAATCATCCGCGGAGTGCGTTTCAGCGCAGCGAGAACACACTGCTGCATTCTCGCAAACGCTTCTCACGTGGCCCAGCCTCATGCATTTGAGGCATTGTAGTGGCTTCGGTACGAAAGGTCGCACAGGATGTCGAAAGTGGCCTACCTTTACATATGAAGGTAGACAGTCTCCCTTGAACACTATCTTCAAACAGCGTGAGCTGCCCAGGCGGGTAACACTCGCGATGACATCAGCTTCACTGGCTGGTTTCACAAGAATTTCCGAGTCGGAGCTGGGAATCGCGGAATCTACATCGTAGATGACACCGGTGACGATGTCAGAGCCCAGCGGGATGTGGGAACGGACCTTCATTCCGTCCAGGTCGGTGACGTTGTGCAGGGTATTCAGTGCGGCTGCATGAGTAACGTCGACCGCCAGGACGTTCTTGCGCGTGTTTACTCTGATGTCGACAATTTCATTCGGCACCAGTGCCTCTAGCAGCACCGAAACGGTTTGCCTGTTGAGGCGTTTCATGTTCCCGTTGGGTACAGTAGGAACGAAGAGGATGGTGTTGGTCGCAGGCCTCTGTTGTGGTCTTTCATTCAATGTGCTCGAGGACGAAGAGGTCCTGGTGTTGCGTCTCTTCGCCTTACGGCTCATAACAAGTTCGAAGTCGTCGTCGTCGGAGGCCTCCTCGCTGCTCAGTGAGTAGATATGGGTGTCCTCGCTGTCAGAGTTGCTGTGAGGGCCAGTCCGCTTTCTTGACGCGGCCACCGCTGACGTCGCCGAATCTGGCAGACGTCCGGGTTGGTCCGCGTCCATCGCCCACGAACAAAGAATCGACTTCTCAGAGGTACACGTATAATTCCACAAAATGGCAAGAGATACTCAAAAAACGTTCTGCCAAGCAGACACTTCGTCGTCGTCTCCCCAACGTGCTTGTAGAACCCCTGTATATATAGCAGGCTGACTGACAAAGTAATACCAGTACACACACACCTCTTCTGCAAAATAAAAACATACAATGATAAATACCTAAATAAAGGCTGAACATATCTATCTGAACCACATAAAGCCATTAATCATAGGCACCTCTAAAGCACGCCGACGTCTTAATGGGAGAACGTATCATATCCAACCGAATCTTTGATACTTTAATTTCTTTGATTCGGTATGTGTTGCTGGATGTGTGCGCATTGTCGGCAAATCCTCCGGATCGGGTGTGTGCCACTGTGGCGCAACAAGTACAGAACCCTTCAAGACACCTGTCATGGTCCTCGCGACGTCACTCTTGACGTCAGTGCGCAGACTTCTCTCGCGCGCTATGCGTCCGCGTAATTAAGTGTTCGCATTTCGGCATAGCTTGTGAGCGGTGTTCGCATTATGCATAAACATAGAAATTGCTCGAGATTAAATTTCTCAACTTTGTGGCGGATAAACATCAGCATTGCATTAAATTACACGCTGCAAATAAGATGAAAGTAAACACAATTGTAGGCATTGCTGTTAGTTCCATAAAATTTAATTATCTGCTTCACTAGAGCTTCTCTTCAAATGAATTTCAACATGTGCTTTGGATCTGCACACTGTTAAACTGGTTTGCAGACGTCAACAATAAGCCACCGTCATGATCAATCCGCCAAACTGTCGAGCACGATGGCAGTCATACAATGTGCTCGTTAAGCGCGTTCCTTTGTAGTTTATATACCATCACCACTACAGGATTACGAAAATAAATATCATAAAATAATTATTATAAAATAATAAAAACATCATAACTGCGTGCGTAGGCGAAAATTAGTGAAAATACGAGAAACACTATGGCAAATGTTCTCGCGAAGTAAAATTTGTGTGGATGAATCGCTACTCTTGTTAAAAATTGCCTAAACCTCCCGTTCGAAAGCATTATATCCGGGCAAGGTTTCAAACAGGCAAGTCATGCGCGCCTAACGTGTTAAAGCATGTGGTTTAATCACAGGCAACTGAAATTCTTACTACAACTGCTCGAAAGAAACTGCTTCGCTGGAAATTGGCTGGTGATTCTGCAAGGTTGCACATGTGTGCTGTCTTCTTTTTAGAGACTGCATGTTTAAAGTACGTGTGGAGGTGCCTTTACAATAAAGCGACGCCTGCGGTTGGCATAGGTATGTCGGCATCGTTATGTCTACATAATGATAACGTATGGTCAGGGTGCAGTGAGTTCTATAGGGGCAGCTGCATGGTATGGTATACATAGCGATAGTTGTGGTGCCTCAAGATAACAACAGAGTATATAATACCTTCCAGACGACCATGAGGCAGAAGAAAGTCACGCAGATGGCGACAGGTTATCACCAAATGACAGATTTCAAGTATCACAATAAAGCGTGCAAGATGAGTTTGGATGCAGAGAAAGCGGAAAACAATTACGGGGTTTTACGTGCCAAACCCACCATCTGACAATGAGGCACGCCGTGGTAGCTAGGGGGACTCAGGAATAATTTGGGCCACCTGGGGTTCTTTAGCGTGCACCTCGAAACGCGCCCATCGAAATGCGGCCGCAATGGCCGGGATTCGATCCCGCGACCTCGTGCTTAGCAGCCCAACACCACGGCCACTAAGCAACCACGGCGGGTGAAAGCTGAAAGCATGCATTGCAACGGTAACCACAAGTGAGACCTTAAACCAGAGTTAGCTCGGCTCCCTTTCAGAGCTTTCGAGCAGGGCACAGCAGGCTGACAATAACGCGTCCTCGAGCCAGGTGCGCAGAGTGGCGGCTTCTTTTGCTTGGACAAAGGCTGTGCGCGCAGCGTTGAGATACGCACGGACTATAAGCTCGGAAGACCTTACGAACGTATAAAGACAACTGGATGCCCATGTTGCAGGTTCTCTACACCGGAGTGGCGTTGTACGGGCCGTCCTTGGCAGTGTCATCGGGTGAGGCCTCTCTGCCTGTCCTTGTATTCTTACGCCGGCCTGTCTGTCTGCCTGCCTGCCTGTCTTGTATTCTTGTAATCAGCGGCATGGAGAGTCCCTCGATATGTTTAAGGTCCTTGTGTTTGATACGTTGCTATGTTGTTTTTTAATGTGACAATACAAACACGTTGACCCATTGTCATATTTGTGTGGCGCGAGCAGAAAGGTTCGATTTTGATTGAACGCTCCGTTATTGCAGCGGCGTGCGTGCGTGCGTGCGTGCGTGCGTGCGTGCGTGCGTGCGTGCGTGCGTGCGTGCGTGCGTGCGACGTCCGAGAGTCGGCGTACCGGCCGGAAATGTTTGGTTACCGGTAGTCTTTAATCGATGCGCACTAGTGTTCGGCTGCCATGCTGTAGCTTTGCCTGCCGAGAGGGAACACTAATGCCTATATACCGCGCGCTCTGACGTGACGATCACGTGTTGGATCGATACGGCTTCAATCGTGTTGCGCAATGCTGTCTCCTACTTCGTTGCTTCCTTGATGCCTATATTTAAATATTAAATAAATAAGCTTTAGTGATCTTGTGTAGTACGAGTACTGAGCTCGCGCGCTGTTTGACGAGTTCCGTGGTTGCTAAGCGCGCACGCTCGTGCGTCATCGATTTGCAGGTTTTTTGCCACCTTTAATAGTGCCTTGTTCAAGAAACAGCTCTGTTACGCAAAGGGCTAGAATGGATGTACGCACATTGGATGCACGCACAAGGGAGGAGAAAAATAAAATGTTGTACCGCAGTATCGAACTCGTACAGACATTTGTGGAGTGCATTCACTCTTTCTTTTTTCTCTCATTCGTCCCGTTTCAAGTGACCGGCTTGTCCGTGTGGACCTCAATCGTCGTGAACGGCTTGGCCTGCACCTTCTACACGAACATCGTAAGTCTCGAAGGCATCATTTCATAACCGGAAGTTAGTTTCTACGGAAGTAGTGAGCTGAACAGCGAGCTTTTTCATCTTCGACTATTAAAGTTGCAGGCATTTTTTTGTTTCGTCCGCTGCATCCCGAAGGTTGCTGAACGCAATGTTCTTGTCCTATTCACGCTGACGTTAGCTATTTACTTGGTTGCTTAGCCGGTTTGTCAATCGGTCTGTCGGGACGGGTCAGTCGGTCAGTAAGTTAGTCAGCCAGTCATAAAGGGTTTCCTGACGCAAAAACAACTGAGCTATTTGATAAGTACTGATAAGAAGTTCGAGGAAATATAAAACACTTACGAATATGCTTACAAGGCCCGTGGTAACACGTAAACGCAATAAAACACGGAGACAAGGTTAGAACTGGTACGATAGCGCAAAACAACACGAGGAAGAAAACAGGACGGTCGCTAACTGACAGTTATCATTGTCGTTGTTGTTGTTGTTGTTGTTGTCGGTGTTATTGTTGCTGTTGTCGTCGCCTGCCTTATGTCCTTGCTCATCATCGTCTTGTCTTGCGCTGCTGTAGTCATAAAGACACCAGCTCATGAACTAGAGTTGTGCTATCTGCCACAGGCAACCTTTAAACAATTTTTTTAATGTTCGCTGAAACACCCGCTATATTTCTTTTGTGCATTCAGTTTCAGTTTCCTTTCTTTTCCTCCCCCCCCCCCCCCCCACGCCCCCTTCGCCAGAGATGACGTCCGCAGCTGAATAGCTTTAGAATGCAAGATCACTACGAGTAAATCATCATTCAATCACTGCGCATGGGCAGCTAGAGCTCAGATGCTGCTGGGCCGTGTTAACAGTGGGTCTTGCGCGGCATTTCCTCTAATATACGTGAAGCTCTGCAGATTGTTAATGAGAGTTCTCACGACTCTTTAACACTGCAGTGCTGACAATTTCACAGGAGGCCCGCTAAATGTGTCCGGAGCCAGCGTTTATGTGTTTTTCACAATGGGCGCGCGAAAGCAATAAAGCTGCATCTCATCTTACAAGAACACGCCAGTTAGGTAAATCACACGAATATGCTCTCTTTCTTCTCTACAGGGAGGCCTAAAGGCAGTGGTGTGGACGGACGCAGTTCAGATGATACTGATATACGCGAGCTACATTATAGTTATTACAGCGGTACGTATGTATATATACGTTTATTAATTAATATCTACCCGTATGCCTATCCATTCATCTGCCCACCAGTGCAGGCTGGTGCTAAGTAACGATGTAATTCATTTGCATACGCATAGCCCGAAAGCACGCAACGCTACTTTGTGCTCGACCATCTTACAGCTGCCAAACACAAGATCTGCGTGTGTGTTTAGGCTTCGGCCGCAGTAAGAGCGTGCGAGCACACGCATGAGGGTATGTTAGCGCCCGTGTTCGTGTGCGTATTAAACGTACTTGCTGAGGGTCACTCCAAAAACTATACACCCTTTCGGACTTTTACCTTGCCCACAAACAATAATCGTCATTTATGTTGCGTGTTGTCTTTATCGGACTGCGATCGCTGCTTTCCTGTTAAGAATGGCATGTTTGTCGGTGCCCATAAATTTCCTGACTTGAAAGTGTCGGCAGCACGCAAAATAGATCACGCTTATTGGGGGCGAATAAGCCCCAAAGGGTGCACACTTGACATCGTAAACAAGCGCGTTAGCGCACACTGCAAAAAAAAAAAATAATAATAATAAATGAAAGGGTCAGAAGACAAGGCCCATCTTTTGCCCTCGTACGACGTCAGCAGGTAAGCAAAAACACGGATGGCAGAAAAAGTATGTTTGCCCCCTTATTAAAGTGCATTTTCGGAGTTGTGTACGAAACCGCTGCTAACATTCGGGGCAGAAACTTGGAGATCATTAAAGAAGCTGAAGAAGTTAAGGACCGCGCAACGAGCAATGGAATGAAAGCTTTCTTTGTATGCCACGGGGACACGTTTTGCCGGGGCGTTCATCAACACATTACCATGTATGTGCATGCGTCATATGTGTATGGGAGTGTGTTTGTATATCTGAGCAGACTTCAAAAACAACATTGCAACTTATTGAAGGAAATATATCAGGTTTTCTTGCCGCCTACCTCAGCATGTGTTCTTTTCTTTCTTTTTAAATTTTTAGAGGCAGTATAAGAGAACACGTGGTATTTGGTCCGATATTCGGACCCGGTATTTGTTTAATATTAATTCGTGATCTAAAACATTACTTGAGACATACACCTCCCCCCTCACCACTTTCTCACACTACTCTTGACAGCCTTGTACCAAAGAGTTCGACTCCGGCCAGCGGAACTGCCCCTTTTTATACACTTATCCACAATTTTCCACTTCGAAATCAAGCTCTCTGAAAAATAAATGACAAATGACTAAGCATCGATACCAGGCAGCGACGCACATTTGTTACTACCGTTCCAGTAGGCTTTCTCGCTATTTCTGAAATCGCGAGGGCGTTTATTGTCAACCACCCGCACGCGTTAGGCTCATTAGTCGTACGCTCCGTACGTCACCGTCACGGCCTTTAGTCCGAGCGTTTTCCTCAAAAATCGCGCAGAGCGGTGCTCTATCCGTACGGTGACAACCCTTCGGCAACCCTCTCCCGACGCACCGTGCGTGACACGCGCTTTGCATGTGTGAATGAGGCCTTATTTCAGGCTGCAGTTCCCATGACTCGACCTCTCGCAGTTGCACCTGTCACGCGCCATTAGGGGCGAGAAAAACAAACGCCACTTGCCTCCGCAACCTGTTTGCTCCATTGTTTTCTTTTTTTTTTTCTTTTTTTTCTTTTTTCCTCCATCTCCTGCACAGGGCGTGCTGCATGTCGGAGGATTCGGCAACATGATAAGACTGGCTGACGAGGGAGGGCGGATCAAAATATTCAAGTAAGCACGCAACAAGAAAACAGAGCAGTGCCGGCTCCCCAATTCCAGGGGCCTGTGGACGTCACCGCGACGTAGGAAGCACAGTATGCGCCCTTGAGGTCTACGGACCTCCGCGATTCTCGGCTCTTTATCTCTTGCTATACCCCGTTATATTCTCCCTCCGTGCAGGGTAGCTAATAAGAACTAAATCTCATTAACTTGTCTGGCATTTTACCACTCATTTCGCTTTCTACGCACGCTCTCCTTCCTTTCGTTTCTGGGCATAGAAATGGTATTTTATAAGTTATATATAGAGTTTCTTCTACCCCTGAGTATTTCTTTTTAATTTTCAATGAGCAACCATATGCAGCATGCGAAAATGATGTGCTACTCTGAATCATTTTTTTGCTCACTAATAATAAAATGCAGAGCTTTAGTGCGCACTATGTCCCTCCCAAGCACATAAAGGTTTTGCGTAGAAAGCGATATGATGGCACATTGCGAAAAAGACATATACGGAAAGAAGGCAAGGATAGCACCATCGGTTTAAGTTTCGCAGGTATGCGCGAACCTGATGGTAGATGTAGTCAACAGAGAGAGAAGTCATAACGGAAAGGCACGGAGATTAACCAGGCTGAGCTTGGTAGGCTACCCTGCGCTGGGGAAGGGGGAAAGGCGGATTGAGAGAGGAAAAGGAAGAGAGAAGTTCACACCCTGCACAGTTACACAGTCATGCGTTCATCGCTGAGTTTCGTCACAAGCGGTCATACAGGCCAGTGCACCTCAAAATACGCAACAGCGCCTTAGTAGCCCCGCACATAGCAGACGCACGAGGTCACGGGCCCAAGATCTTCTCCTCCGTAAAAGGCCTGTCGTTTAAGTGCCCCAAAGCCATACGAAGGGCACTCCTCTCATCTTTGTATCTGGGTCAGTCACATAAGAGATGTCTGGTGGTTTTCTCAACATCACATGTGCTGCAATTGGCACTGTCTGTCATTCCAATTAGGAATGAATAGGCATTTGTAAAATAAACTACTATTCGCAGGCGGCACAGTCATGTTTCTTCCAGTCGGTTAAAACCCGGTAAAAGTTGTAATTGCTGTGCGGTCCATAGGCATATAGGCGCCAGTTGGTAAACTCCGTTGGATTCCATTTTCTCATAGTTATAATATGGAAAGACTGCTAAGGTGCCGCGCTGCATCCGTTCTCGACAGTGGTATCGAGATTCTTTCACATCTTCATGTGCCTCACGGCAGCTTTGTCGGCACATTCATTGCCAGTGATGTTGCAGTGCCCCAGGTAGCTACTGAAATACAATGTCGTGGCCTCTGTCCATCGCTTGATGGTAGCGTAATTCGTAATCTCTTCGGCACCAATTGTTCATGTGGGCTGCGGCGCAGAGCTGATAAGAGTGACTGTAGTGCTGCCTTTGAGTCACAGAATAGAGCCCAAGTATTTGGTGATTGGTTCGTGCACATAAAGCACTGCGCTACGGAGGGAGGCAAGCTCAGACCCTGTCGATTTGTGACGTGGATGATCTTGAACTTCTTTCAGAATGATGTCGATGGAATAACTATACCCGCGCCAGTAGAGCTGGGTCAGAGTCGAACGAGCTGTCTGTATAAATGTGAATTCGATCAGAGTAGGAACCGTGCAGTAGATGTAGAGCGCTTGATTCAGGGCACAAGTAGGCAAGTCGGACTAATTTGCAACTCCTGGAATGGAAGCCGCACTTGGTGGCTGCCGGAGACACCACAAGAACAAGGTGATCTTGCTGCAGGCGTGAAGCCTGTTGGAAGAGAGATCAATAGGAGGTTACAATGCCCGAAAATGTTGCATCTGGTCTACTTTCCGAAAGAGAAGCAAGGCGTTGAGACTGTAGGCGGGAAAGGTGTCGAAGATGATTTCAAAGGGTGTCTGTGACGTCATACGTTATGATGGGATGTTCCCGGGCGATGGCAATTGTTGTAGCTGTTGAAGCGCATCGCGGTAGGCCAAGACAAGTTCTAAGTACTTGAGCTTGCATGCTCTAAAGCAGTCTGAGCTTTGTACTTCGGGTGCTTGACAACACCGGAGTCAGTAACGCAAGAAACCCATGAAGAGCGATTTGTATAGTTGCAGCATAGAGCACGCCGGCGGTCCCCATGCTTTTCCGGCGATTGCTTTGAAGAGGGACTGATCGAGAGCAGCCTCTCCTTAGGTAGGATACGTGGGGGCTCCAGGAGAGGTCGCGGTTGATAGTGGTCCCTAAAATCAATGGGTTCTTTTGTACAAGATAGGCTGGCCATTAATATGCACAGTGTATTCAGCCACCGGTTTTCGTGTGAACGCGACTAATGCGCTTTTTTTTCTGTTGAAACGCCGAAGTCAAAATTTCTGACGCATCTGCGCAGCCGTATAACAGCATTCAAAATCGGTATAGAATGCGCTAAATATCCTTGCGATCCCCATAGAAAAATAACCCCAATATCAATATTCCAACCAGAAATAAGTATTGTAAACGGTAATTTTTAAAGCCTACAAACACACGGTATAGTGGCGCTGCAAATACAGGAAACTCCGGCCTCAACACTTTTTTCACATTGGGGGCAATTCGCTTATTCGCTGTCTTTCGAAAAAATATATTTTGAATACTAAGATGTGTTGGCAGAGCTGCATGAATAGTCACTTTATCGCAGTGTCTATACACTATCAAAAACATGGCACTGCAAATGACTGCACTCACGCCACTAAAGCGGGGACTTCTCTAAAACGAGATTCAAACTACGCTATAGAACCCTGTAACAGGGGCTCTATCAACGTGGCAGCAAGGCGCCATCATCCATACTGCCTACGGCACGGTAGAAATACACGTTTCGCTTGACAGTATTAAGGCACAGCTGCTGCTCTCGTCTTCGCGTTCATGCGGCGCTCATGATGACGTGCAAAAAGAAGCGTTAGCATGCCTGGTTCCGTATTGATTTCAACGATCAGTACGGCCGAAATGGTTGAGCAGAAGTGTAAATGCGGCAATGAACTTGGTCATTAGCGAAAACGCCTTTTCGCTAACCCAGTAAGCAACCTCTCTCGACCGAATTGTAAACGTTTAGAAAGGCGACGTGCTTATCTAGCCTAATCTCTAGTCGTCGGCTTCGGTGACGCTCTCCGTAACGGCTTCAGTTCACCGAGTTCCTGGTCTAAACGCGCCGAAAAAGGCTGGACAACGTGACTGGCGGCACGTTGTAGCAGAATTCCGTAGGTGTGCTTCCCTACATACGCACCTCGTAGACCAAACCGATAATGGCGGACACGAACGTAATAGTAAGAATGCACGCAGAGTGTAGCGCCATGCTCACCTCCCTTCCTCGCTCCAGTCGAGCGTTCGAACGAATCTCTCAGCTTCGGCAGAGCCACAACATGTATGGAGTGTGGGAAAGCCTGCCTAACGGGAATTCGACTAACTGGCGCCCGTGGCTTGCAGCTGGAGCCAGACCGTACGAGACGTTCACGTCGTGGGCGCTGTTCTGTCCTGGAGGTGCGCTGGTGCTGGGCCTACTGCGCCAGCCAGACGCAGATTGCAGCGTATCTCCAGCCTGCA